>NW_005200155.1:164941-198562 GCF_000372725.1 Emiliania huxleyi CCMP1516 | reverse complement strand
CCGCATCCCCTCTGGGCAGAGGCAACCGCCGCAGCCGCCGCAGCCGCCGCCTCGCCCGCCTCAGAGCGAGCGCCTCGGCCGTGCCCGCGCTCGGCGGCTCCGCGCCCTGCGCGGCACGCACGACGCGGCGCAGCCGCCGCCGCCTCCGAGCTGCTGCGGCGGCGGCGCGGCCGAAGATGGCCGGGTCGTCGAGCGCCCCCTCGGCACTCATCACCCCGTCGGCGCCGGTGGCTGCGAGCGCGGCGAGCAGCTCGCCTAGGAGAAGCTTCCGAGAAGGCTCCGAGACGGCTCCTAGGTGGAGGCGAAGCAGATTTCCGCGAGCAGCCCGCCGGCGCCGCGCACATTGCCGTTGGTCAGCACCTGCGCCGGGAGGGCGAGTGGTGAAGAAGTAGCACGACGCATTCGTGCTTCGTTGTTTGCGAGCGCCGGGATGGCGAGCGCCGACTTGACCGCAGCCACCTGCGCCAAGTCTGCAGGCCCGCTCCTCCGGTGCATCGGGCTGCCTACGGGAGAGAGGGCAGGCTCCCGCACTCCCCACGTCCAGCGATGTGTGCCTCCGCATCTGTACAGTAGGGATGCCTCGCAGGCGCCCGTGCACGGCGAGGAGGGCGCAGCCGGCCCGCTCCAGCGCCTGTGCGAAGGCGACCGTCTCCGCCTCGCCCTCGTCGAGGAGGCGGATCTTGCAAAACACGGGCACCGAGAGCCCGTGCGCAAGCGTGGACACCATCCCGAGCACCCGCTCGCGGCCAGCAGCGTCGGCGCACAGAAAGGCGCCGTAGTGGCCCGAGTGGGCGCTCCGCTGCGGGCAGCCGAGGTTGAGGTCGACAGCCACCACATTGGACGCCCGCTCCGCGAGCCGCGCCGCCGCAAGCAGCGTCGCTCCGTCGTTGCCGCAAAAGTGTGCGACCAGCGGGCCGTCTCCCTGCGCCGTGCAAAGCTCGGCCGCGCGGTAGGCCGCGTCGGAGGCAAAGCGTGACGAGTGCATCATCGGCGTGTAGCAGAGCTGTGCGCCGTGACGGCGACAGAGGAGGCGGAAGGCGAGCTCACTCGCGCCGACCATAGGTGCGAGGACGAGGGCGTGAGGCGGCAGCGGCCGGCGCGGAGGGCAGAGCGAGACCGACGCTGGGTGCGGTGCGGTGCGCTTGGGCTGCTTGGGCTGCTTGGGCTTGATTGCCGACATATATGTCAGCGTTGTATTTGCCTCTACGCCAACGTGACTGCAGGCGAAAAATAATATTTTTACCGCCAACAGCGACCGTGGAAGGTACCGGCAACGGTGCTAGAGATTGGATCTGAGCACATGATGGGAACAAAAAGGAAGTATAGTTAGAGGCTGCGCAGGCCGTCCCGTTTGCAACTTTGCATGTTTGCCTGCCTCGCAACGTGGACTCCCACAGGCGAATTTTTTTTCACCGACCGGGAAGGTATTGGCATCGGTACTTGAGATTGGATTGGATCTGAGCAGATGATGGGAACAGAAGAAAAAGTCCTTCCGGTTGCTGACACAGCTCGCGCCGCCTCGCCTCTGCCTCCACCTCCGCGCCCTCGCCAGGCACGCCGCCGCCCGCCCGCCTCCTCGACCTCCCCACGGAGCTCCTCGTCCGCGTCCTCTCTCGCTGCGACCCCGCCGACATCGCTCGCGCCGCGGCCGTCTCGCTGCTCTTCCACGCCTCACTCGCGGAGCAAGGCATCCGCTTGTGGGCGCAAGAGCGCGATTACGAGCTGCCGGCGCAGCCAGAGGACGAGGGCTGCGCCGCGCGGTGGCTGTGCTGCGCTTCCTTGCTGCGCGAGTCCAACCCGCCGGCGAGGGCGGCGGCAGGTGTTCAGCACAGCCTCTTCATCGACGGCAAGGGGCGGCTCTCGTCGTGCGGCTCAACGCCGGTTCACGTTCAAAACCTCATCCTCGGCCACGGCGAGGGAGTGACGCGGCTCAACACGCCGACGCGCCTCCCGTCGCTTGGCGGCGAGCGCGCCGTGAGTGTGTCGGCTGGAGATCTGCATAGCCTCGCCCTCACCGCCGATGGCACCGTCTGGAGCTGGGGCGCAGGTTGGCACGGACGGCTAGGCCACGGCGACGCGCAGGCCCAGCTGCTGCCCAAGAAGATCGAGGCCTTGGCGGGGAAGCGCGTCATCGCTGTGTCGGCAGGAGGCGGGTACAGCATCGCCCTCACCGCCGATGGCGCCGCCTGGAGCTGGGGCTATGGATACTTTGGCCAGTTGGGCCACGGCGACAAGCAGCAGCAGCTGCTGCCGAAGAAGATCGAGGGCCTGCCAGGGCAGCGCGTCGTGGCTGTGTCGGCTGGACGAGTGCACAGCCTCGCCCTCACCGCCGACGGCGCCGTCTGGAGCTGGGGCGGTGGCAGCTTTGGCAAGCTGGGGCACGGCGACGAGCAGGAGCAGCTGTGTGTGTGTGTGTGTGTGTGTGTGTGTGCGTGCGTGCGCGCGCGCACACACGCCTGCGCTGAGGCCCATTGACACTTGATCCGCAGGCAACGTGCCAGCTGCTGCCCAAGAAGATCGAGGCCTTTGCTGGCCATCACGTCGTCGCTGTCTCGGCGGGAGCGTACCACAGCATCGCCCTCACCGCCACAGCAGCGTCTGGAGCTGGGGCTGGGGAGGCGCCGGCCGGCTGGGCCACGGCGACCAGCAAAACCAGCCGCTGCCAAAGAAAGTCGAGGCCTTGGCTGGGCAGCGCGTCGTCGCTGTGTCGGCTGGACGCGTGCACAGCCTAGCCATCACCGCCGACGGCGCCGTCTGGAGCTGGGGCGGTGGCAGCTTTGGCAAGCTGGGCCACGGCGATGAGCAGCACCAGCTGCCGAAGAAGATCGAGGCCTTTGCTGGGCGGCGCGTTGTCGCCGTGCTGGCGGGAGAGGACCACAGCCTCGCCCTCACCGCCAACGGCGCCGCCTTTACCTGGGGCCAGGGCGAGCGCGGCTGTCTAGGCCACGGAGAGGACCTGTCGAACCAGCTGCTGCCAAAGAAGGTCGAGGCGTGGGTGCAAGGGCCGTAAGGTGTGTGTGAGAGAACGTTGTGTGTATGCGGATGCTGCTACAAGCGACAGACAGACGCTCAGCGTCAGCGCGGGTTGGCCCGGCTGGGCCGAGCGTTTTTTATCTCTGGGTGAGTGGGCGCCCGCCCGCCGCCTCTGACGTGAGGGCTGAGGGGCCCCCTAGACTGAAAACAAAACAAAATCGAGAAGCCGTCAAAAACAGCCTGCGAGAGCGGCGCTGCGGGTCGTGAGTAACCCCAAACGGCATGCGGGTCGTCGTTTTTTCGTGCGGGTCGTGAGTAACCCCAAACGGCATCCCAAAACGTGTAACAACCGATACTATCAGAGGCGAATGGGCGCACGCACCCGCGCAGCGCCGCAAAGAAGCTGGCGACGGCATTCATGATGAAGGAGCTCAACCGGTTCGAGGACGAGACGACATCGAGGATGTCATGTTGCGCGACGGCGTCATCCATTTCGTCAAGCAACATTCATCGTGACCGCCGCCACCCTCGCCTACGTCGCCGCCGTCGCCATCATGGGCCTCGCTGCCGAGACGGTGCTGTTGCATCTGACTCAACTCTCCCACCCTGGCTCCTATGCCGACGTGTCCCGTGCTCCCCCGTCCGCCGATGTCTCTGCTGTGCCGCCCGGCGGAGCTCTGCGGCGGGCCCTCCTCGCCGCCTTCGCTGCCGCTGCATCGCTGTCGGCTCGTCATTTCTGTCTACGGTCATATGGGGGCGCCATCGCTGTTCTCTCTCTCTCTCTCCCGGGTCAGCTCCAACCTGCCGTGTCGGGACGTCGCCCCCCCCCCCCCTCTCCGCTGATCTGCATGTGCTGCGATTCTCGCCTTGTCCCAGGAGCCAGGTGCGGCGTCTGGTGCGTGCGTCTACGTAGTGTGGGCCATGGGCCCCCCTCTGTTTTCTGTTTTCTGTTTTTCAAAACGCCCGCCCGCCCGCCACCCCGAGGCGGCTCGGCCCCCCACTCACCCAGAGATCAAAAACGCTCGGCCCTGTGCCAGGCTGCCCGGGGCTACAAGGGGAGCGCGAATGTTGAGAAACCGCTGTTGGGAAATCGGACCTCCACGCTCCAGCTGCTGACGGTCTCGGGGGTGGTACAGGAACAGCTGCTTTTTTTCTCCCCTGCTTGGTTGCCCTCGGCGAAGACAAAAAAATCGTCTTCGGGTCTTGCGGTTTTGCAAGGAGTCCTCCTGCAGTGCACCGTCCGCATCCGCGGCCATGCTAGGGCTGGGGGAAGGACAGACACGTCCCCACCACAGCGCACCTCTATGCCCTGACTGACACACACACAGCCGAGCCTGCCGCAAGCTCTTTCTTTATAGGCCGAGGGGGGAGACTCAAGCCCTGCGCCTGGTGCGGACGATTTTTTGCGGTATCTTGATGTATCTCTCCAATATCTGACTGTATCTCCCCGTATCTCCTTGCATATCCTTGCATCTCCTCGCATCTCCCCGCATCTCGGTATCTCCCCGTATCCGCCCGTATCTGCCCGTCTCCCTGGTATCTCCCGGTATCTCCCGGTATCTCCCGGTATCTCCCGGCATCCCGCCACATCCCGCCACATCCCGCCATATCCCGCCGCGGATACCGCGAAAAAAATCGTCCACGCCAGGGAGGGATGACTCAACAGATCATCCAGATCGAGGCTGCTGCAGTCAGCGGGCGCAGACGCAGCCGGCGCTCGACTTTAGATATGATTGCCGAGATCAGTCGCCAGTTCAATGCGTTTCGGCCCGGAATTTGCCCTTAGTTCGGGCCGACCAGGTTGCAGCCTGCCACAGCCCAGCACAACTACGTACGTCCGCGACAACATGCTCTCAATCGCTCCCGCCATTCACCTCGGCGCCCAGTGCGGCCCCAAGATCGAGCTCGCCACCGTCAAGTTCGGCCCCTACCCGGGCTACGGGGGCCCCTTCTCGTCGGTCACTGGCAAAGTCTCCCTTTACTCGGACGGGGATGGCGTGCAGGCCTGCTTCCCGAGCCGTCGCCCCGCCCTTCCCATTGCTGTCCGTGGCTCCGATCACATCCCCACGCCTCCCTACCCACAGACCTTCGTCTACGATCTGTCGGGCCTCGACACGGGCTGCAACGGCACCGACCCACTCGAACTCTCCGGCAACGCGTGCGGCATCCACATCCACTCTGGCTTCACCTGCTCCAGCGCCTCCGAGGTCGGGGGGCACTATTACCAATCCCCCGCGGCCGACCCGTGGTCCGACGGCGGCATGGGCGAGGATTACGTCGCGTTTTACAGCACGACCGAGGGAACCGCCTCGGGCAGCTTCGACGCCGACACGGGCGCGACTACGAGCGACCTGCTGGGCCGGGCCTTTGTCGTCCACGACGCAAATGGCGGGCGCATCGCGTGCGCGCTGATGGAGCCCGTGGTGGACCCGCTGTGCGTGACCAATTTTGCCACCTACCCCGGCTACTACGGCGCCTTCCCCGACGCGACGGGTGTCATCACGATGGTTACAGTGGACAAGACCACGCAGTACTTCGACTATACGCTCAAGGGCCTCGACCTCGGCAAACCGCGCGCAGCCCGCGACCGCGACTGCGCCCGCGCCCGCGCCCGCGCCATCGCCTTCGCCCGCGCCCGCACCCTCGCCCTCGCCCTCGCCCGGGCCCTCGTCCAGCCCATTCTCCGTCCGCGCCACGTACAGGCTGCGCTGGCGGGTACAACGCCTCGTTCGGCAACTCGTGTGGCCTTCACATCCACTCGGGCTCCTCGTGCGAGGCCGCCAGCCAGGTTGGCGGGCACTACGCCACGAACGGCTTCGCCGACCCGTGGACGGAGAAGAGCCTCTCCTACGTCTCCTCCACCAACGGCAACGCGGAGGGGAAGCTGTCCGCCGTCACGGGCGGCACCTCGCTCGATGTGCTCGGCAAGGCCTTTGTGGTGCACGGGTACGACGGCGGCCGCATCGCGTGCGGCACGCTCGAGTACTGCGACCCCTGCGGGCCGCCACCGCCGCCGGCAAACGTGTGCATGCCGTGGTGCAAGAACAACCCCGACAAGCACTGCCCCAAAACCCAGCTTTGTGGCAGCTGCTACTTCTGCTACCACTAGAGATGCGCTCTCTTCCTCTCCACAACCAAGGTCCCGGGGCCTGAGGCGAAGCCGTGTGACTCCTCCGTGAGCGACTCGGAGCCGTCTTCTCGCTCGGCAATTTTGTGCTTTCACCTTTTCAATTTTCGCGTTCTTCTGCGCCGTGGCACGTGCAACGATACCTGGCACCTTTAGCGTAGCGTGCACTGGTGCGTGGCCACCGTGGCAATGGACGATATGGCGTGGTGGACCCCCCCCCCCCCCCCCCCCGGGCGGTGATGTGCGCAGTGCGGGCGTGCAGCGTGCTTTTGGCTTGCACACCTGGACACGATCATGTGGCCTGTTCGTGAGCTGCACTTGTACATCATTCTCTTGTTGTTTGAGGTTGGGAAAAGGAGATTCTAGGCAGATTGTGGTGTGCGTGTCCATTGGTGTGAGACGTCTCTCGGTTTGTTTTGCCCGCTATGCGCTGACCAAGATTTGTTGTAAGTAAGGAAGGAGGCGAAGAACACCTAGTCACGGTGCTTCGCGCCATTCGTTTCCGTTCGGCTCCGGCGCTCTCTTTTATTTCTGTAGTGTGCGCCAGTCCACGCCCTTGTCTCTTCTTGTCTTGCCAGTGTGTGCTGTAGAAAAAGAAATGAGCCGACAGACAAGCCAAACGAGGGATGGGAGGAGGAGGAGAGGCGTCTCTCGAGTTTCTTCTTGGGACGTTGGTGGTGTACCTGTGTGTGTTAGTGCCAGTGCGCGCCAGTCCCGTGCCACGGATCCACATTCTTTTTTCGGAGTCGCTTAGGCGGCTCCCGTGGTGTACCTGGGTTAGTGCCAGTGCGCGCCAGTCCCGTGCCTAGTGTCGGTGTGTGTGCAAATTCTTTGCTCAAAATTCTTTTTTCGCTCATCGAGCTACTCCCTCCTGGGTTCCGGCTCCTAGCCAGATAGGGGGTCTGTTGCCTATGACTCGCACCAAAACGCCCTACCTACCTACCTATTGCGGGCGCCAATCGCCAGGCTCCGTGCCCCACCTACCTACCTATTCCCAGGCCGCGCAGCGAAGCGAAAAAAAGCCCGTTAGCCCTCTGTGAATAGGCTCCCAGCGCCCGCCGCGCGCCGGCTTGTACCGCGGTGCGCGCCGCTCGCGAGCCCGCCAGAGCATGGCCTACTGGGCTCTCGAGGCGTTGGACGGCTCCAAAACGGCACTCTCTTCCCTCGACAGAGTCTCCCGCGCGAGCGATTCCCCCCCCCCCCCCCCCTCACCACCACCACCTACCTACCTATTGCGGGGCCCTCTGGGGCGGTCAAAACCGGACCTACCTACCTATTGCATGGGCGGGAACCCCCTATCTGGCTACTCTGCCGGAGGAATGGTTGGGCAAGTTACTCAGGACACGATCCCGGCGTGAATACAACTAACTGACGGATCCGCTCCTGACAGTGGCATGCACCGCGCCGCGGCGCGTGCCACTGTCTTTGTTTGAAGTAAAAAGTCGAATCAGAGCGGTGTCGGCGTTGTCCTGAGTTTTCTCCCCCGGACCGCCCAACCGGGACCGCTCCGGGACGCACGCCGGCGAAGCACCATCAAGCTGCTGTACGGCCCCGGAATCGCCTCCCCTGGCTTAGCTAGACTGAGAGATATTGTGCACATGGTCAGTCTCTACAATGTATACACTGACACTGAACCTCCCAGAGCTCGTCCCGGTCCGCCACGGCCATCCTCAGCCTCCGGGCCCCTCCCTGGCCGCGGCGCGGTGCGGCGGCGTCACAAATCCGACCACAGAGCAGAGCAGAGCACCGGGACGCGGTCGGGCGATCTGAGGCCCAACTAGGCGTATGCATTGCCTATCCAGGGCTATCACCTGGACCCATCAACAGGCGCCTGCGGCGCCGTGGCCACGAGGGAACCCTGCGACAGTGCGTCTAAACCTTGGCGTTTGCCATGCCGCTCGCTTCTGCACGCTGGACTGACTGGATCGCCGGATTGGGCCACGACGCCTACGCCTACCCGCGGTGGATCACAGAGCAGCAACTTCTGTGCCGCTGCGACGTCACACTCTCGCCGCCACTTCGCAACGTGACCTGCTTCGACCCGCAGCTAGTCGACTGGCGGAAATCGGTCAGCCGAGCGCAATCGCTCGACTGGTGCACTGCCAAGGCGTGGCTGCTGGAGCACATGCCCGAATTCGATCTGCATTTTCTACCAAACTCGGTCACCGTCAACGCGACATCGATGCTGGACGACGTCATCGCCTTCTCGCTCATGGCGGACCGCGCGGCACCGTGGTCAGCGTCCGTCCCGCTCGCCACCAAACTCACCTACCTCCTCCCCTACGCCGGGTGCGAGCCGCCCGCTCGCCACGTGCATGACACAACAGGCACAGGTGCAGGTGCCAAACAAGAATGAGTGTCCGCCTCAGGTATCGCGAGAGCCGGCAGAACCACCGCCCGCTCTTCTTCGCCAAGTTCTTTGCGCTCGTGGCCAACGCGACGAGCGTTGGAGAGGCGCTCGGCCGGCTGATCGCGCCCAATCTCTTTGTCGACTGGGCGGCGCATGTCTGGCCCTCCTCCCCTCGACAGCCCTCCTCCGCCTACCGCATGGCCTGGTACCGCAGCACCCGCACCCAAGCCCCGCCGCCCACCCGACACCAACGCCCCTCGCTCTCCGCACATCCTGGCCCTGGCCCTGACCACAGGTCGTCGAGCACGGCGCCACCCGTCGTCTCCCCTTTCGACTTTGTAGCCTACGGCGCGCCACGCCCGCCCTGCCACCGCCCTTGCCCCCTCCCTCCATCCCGCGCCAGCACCGCACACACGTGCCCGCTGCCAGGCTACGGCTCCTGCTCGGCGTGGGCGACCTTCGTCACGTATGTCGCTCGGGCCGTCGGTGTCCCTGCGCGACAGGAGCTCGCACCTGATCCACACACTGCACAGACACTCCACCACCCCCTCCCAGAGACGCTCCTGAGACGCTCCCTCCTTGACGCCTGATCCGCCGCAGGTCGGCACGCCGTGCTGGAACAGCGTCTACGGCGGCGTCGACTACCGCGGCCGAGCGGCGGACAACCCGAACGTCTCGCTCTGCTGGGGCGGCGGCTCGCGCGGCGCGGGCCACGGCGGCCGCGCTGGACGCGCAGGAACACGTGCCTGGGCGATCGGGCAACGCCGGAGCCGCCTGTTGCGTGTAGGCGGCCGCTTCCTCAACAACCACAACTGGGTGGAGGTCTTCCTTCCTGAGGGCGACGGCCGGGGCGGCGGAGGCGGCGGCGGAGGGGGCGGCGGAGGAGGCGGCGGCGGAGGCCGGTGGGCGTTCGTGAACGTGCCCCCGGGCAGCAAGCAGCCCGACGAGGGCTTGTGCGGCGAGTTCGACCCCGAGCGCGGCTGCGGCTTCAACCACAGCGCTCCTCGGGGCGGTGAGTGCGAGGGCGTGAACGGCGGGCCGGGCGCGGCGATGGAGGACCACGCGTCTAGATGGGGGAGCTGCCTCTGGTAGCAGCAGCCCGGCACGGGCCGCATCGATTCCATTCACGCTGTCGCCATCACCCGTGAACTTCGCATCCGCACGAGCCGCGGAGTGCATTGGTGACATTGGCCCCACGCTGCTGTCTCAGGACCACGAGGTGTTCGCCGTTACTTGGGCGCGGGCGGAGGGCGGCGCGGAGGAGGAGGAGGGCGGCCCCATCATTGACGTGGGCCGGCGGACCCTCACCGACGGGGCGACCCCGCTGACGCCGCTGGTGTGGGCCTCGCAGCTGGCCTCGCCGGCCGGGGTGCCGCTGCCCGGCTTGCGGGTTGTAAACCGCACGGACCATTACCGCTGCAAGTCGACAGGCGGCATTGCGTGGCAGGCGGCTGTCGCTAGACACGCGGCTTGACGCGGCGAGCGACGCTCAAAAACAAAGGCGCTTCGTTTCCCCGGCCGCCGCGAGGGCGGGGGCGCGTAATGGTAGACGTAGAAAATTATTGCCTCTCGGATCGCGCGATGCGCCACACGCACACCCCGAGACACGCACACAGCTGACCGACATGACCCGATGCTCCCAGTGCAGAGAGGCCTCAGGCAGAGCGCAGAGATAGGCGAGAGAGGAGATGAGAGCGACAAGACTCTTAAATAAGTTTACACCTCGTACCGTTCGAGCTCGTCGCCGCTGTCTGCATCCTCCGGCTCGGGCTCGGCCGCCGGCGACGGCATCGGTCCGAGCGCGGCGAGGCGGGCGTCGTCGCGGCACTCGGGCGCGCAGTAGGGCACGCCGAGCGCGGCGAACACCTCTTCCTCGGTGGCCGCCGCGAGCGACGGGCCTGTCCACACGCGCGGCCCGGAGTTGTTGTCGCCGCTGCGCTTGCACTGCGCGAGCCCCTGGTCGGACAGCGTGTAGCCGAGCTCCTTTGCGAGGAGGCGCAAGGAGCGATTGAAATGCGTGCCGCCGGTGAAGTAGATGAGCGCGAAGGGCAGCTGGCACCGGGCGTAGGACTTGATGTCGATGCGGCGCGCCACACCGCCGCTGCCGCCGCCGCCGCCGTCCGCCGCGCCCTTCGGCTGCAGCACGCCCATGTAGGTCTGCGGGCGCTCGGCGCGCCGCGCCTTCCTGCCGTCGCCCTTGCTCTCTGCGGCAACGGCGTAGCCGACATCACCCCGCCGGTGCTTTGCCGGCGGCGGGGCGCTGTGCGCAGCCTTGCGGCCGGGCACCTCGTTGTTCGACCAAGGTACCTGCAGATGGGCGGCGAGGAAGCCGCGCTTCTCCAAGTGCTCGAGCAGCGGCAGCAGCGGCACCGCTCCGCCGCCGTCCTCCTCGGACTCGTCGAGCCACGTCCGATAGCCGCCGCAGCCGCTGTCGCCGCCGCTGTCGCCGCCGCCGCCGCCACACGACGCGCGGACGATGATGACGTCGAGGTCGTGCGAGGACGCGGCGCCGCGGCGGTAGGATCCGCACGGCCCCCACACCTCAACGGCGTTCTCCCCGTACACGGCAGCACACGCGCGCTTGAGCAGCGCGACGCACGCCTCCGCCTCCGCCCGCGGTATGCGCTGCGCGATGTCGTCGTGGAAGTGCAAGCAAACGCGAGCCGCCTCGGAGTTCTTGAGCACGCCCATCACAGCGCCCGCCGCCGCACCGCCGCCGCCGCCGCCGCCGCCGCCGCCGCTGCTGCGCTCCCACGCCTGGTAGTCGCGGCGATACTGCTCTTGCAATGAGGCGAGGCCCGTCGCGCCCGCCTTCCACAGCCGCTGGGCCAAGCCGCGGCCGACCCACTTAACGGTAATCAACTCCGCCACCGCCTCCCATTGCCTTGCGTGCGGCGAGCGCAGCTTTTCGCTGAGCCTGGGGAAGCTGCCGCCACCTCCGCCGCCGCCGCCGCCACCGCCGTCGCTGCCACCCTCTCCATCCTCGCCGCCGGCGACAGCAGCCTCCGCAGCGTCCGTCCCACCGAGCGAGTCGAGGATCTCGTTGATGTGCGCCTCCATTCCCGAGCCCGACTTGATGGCGTACCCGCCCCGCCTCGCCATCTCCTCGCCACTCGTCACAGCCACGAGGGACCGCTCGACTGCGCGCGCCGCGTTCTCGTAGGCAAGCGCGTGATACTCCAGTGTCTTGCCCTCCTCCTCCACCCTGATGAAGCCGGCCATCCGCCACAAAGGCTCAGCTACCCGCGCATTCCACGCTCTCACCCGCGCGGCGGCGGTGACGGCGGCGGAGGCGACGGCAGGGTCGGCCGCGGCGTTGGGGGCAGCGGCGGCGCGGAAGCAGCCGAAACTGCGCGCCCGCTCCCGAGCGGCGGCCTGCCTCTCACTGTCCGGCCCTTCCCACGGCATCAGCCGAGGAATTCGCCGCGCTGAGGTGTCGTCCCGACCCCGCAGCACCCACTCGAGCCCGGCGCAATTCCGGAACTCTGTGAGCCGCGTAAAGCCGCCTGGCCACAGCCGAGACTCCGGCGCGCCCGAGGCTGCCGGGACCCAGCGATGCTCCCTGCCGTCGATAATTGCCACCTCGTTCGGGTCGTCGCTGCCGCCGCCACTGCCGCCCTCGCGACCCGAGTCTACGGCTGCTGCCGGCGGGTCCGCTGGATGCGCGACCGCCGGACGCGGGTCCGGCAGAAAAGGCGGAGAACTGGCAGGCGAGGCGGGCGAGGGGGGCTCGCGGCGCTCCACCTACGGACGTGCGGTGGACGGTCACGGACGTGGACGGCAGCTGCCCCGCCCTCGGCCAGAGCCGCAACCGCGTCGGGGTGCAGGTGCTTGCGGAGCACGCCAGTCCGCGTGCCGTCGGCCGAGAGGACCTTGGAGCACTGCCCGACCCACTCCTGCGTGACGAGGCGCGGCCACTCGTCCCGCGGGATGGTCTTCAGGGACAGCAGCTCCTCGGCGCGGCGATGACACTCGAGTGTAACGTGCGTCGCCTCCTGGACGCCACCCACCACCTCTCCGCCGCCGCGCCGCACCACCCCCTCCTGCACCTGCTTGCACAGCCGCGTCGCCACCAGCAGCCGCACGCCACGAAAAATTGTCTGCCTCGTGCGCGGCTCCTCCGAGCACCACTCCGCCTCCGCCGCCTGTGCCTCCGCCGCCTCCGCCTCCGCCTCCACCTCCGCCTCCGCCTCCGCCGCTACCGTCGCCGCCACCGCCAAAGCCAGCGCCGCCCCTGCGGGCTCCGTTTCCACCACCGCCGCATGGCCGCCGTCTCTCGACGAGATAGCGAGCGCTCCGCTTCGATGCGGCTCCGCGGAAGGCGCAGCGGAGGATCCGGCGGGAGCGGCATTTTTGTTGCCCGCGGGGAGGAGGCGCAAGGACCACCCGCACCAGCCATTGAGCTTCTTGTCCTGGACACCCGCGCGTCCCGCCTCGGCGTGCGGGACGCTGACGAAGAGGAGCGGCGCGTCAGGCGCCTCGCCTCTCAGGCTGAACGGCGCGTTGCCCGCGCACGGCACGACGAGGGTCCGCCGGTCGCGCTCGAGCTTGGCGCCGTTGAGCCAGGTGTCGTTGAGGGCGGATAGGTGCGTCGCGTAGACGCTGCCGTCATCCACTCGCTCCAGTCTGATGTGGTGCTTGGAGAGGTGCGGGTTGTGCGGCGCTGTGACGTCGCCGTCCTTGCCAATCACGATAGTTGGGCTGCAGAGTGGGACGGGACGGCGGCCACACAGGGAGTTATGCGGCACGAGTGAGCCCCAGTGCTCGCGGTCGCGCTTTGGCATTGAAGAGGATGGTAAGGGAGCACGCCGTCTGGGGAGGCGCCTACGGGCCTTCGCGGCCACCGAACCTCGGGTGGAAGCAAACTGGGTTGCAACTTTTTGCTGGGTATGGTATGGGACGCACGGCCAAAGGGTGGTATTGACCGCCCAAGACTAGCCCTCGACAGGGGTGGGGGAGTATGGTCCCTCGGCCCCTCCCTCTACTGGTCTGCCGCCCCGCCGAGCCCGCCCGCACGCAGCGCCATGAGGTAGGAGCACGCGCCTGTCGCGGAGCTGCTGCAGCTGCTCCACGCTCTCGGCTGCCCCGGGGGCACCATCGCGGACGAGCCCGAGGAACACTCCCTCGTCGCCGAGTTCGGGATGTACTACAAGTCCCCCGAGATTGCGCCGCTGGCGCAGCCGGCCAACCCCCGCTCGAGGCGACCAGCAGCGGGGGCACCCACCGGAGGGGCACCCGCATGCCGATGGAGGACCTCGCCAGTGCGGTGGCCCGCGGGGCGGCCGGCGCGGCGGCCATCGGAGCCGCCCGCGCGGGGACGGCCAGCGCGGCGCCTGCTGGAGCTGGTGCGGGTGCGGCGACCGGCGCGGGTGCCGCGCCCGCCGCTCGCCAGGCGATTGCCAACTTCGCCGCCGCTCGGTGCTGTGGAAGACGGCGGCCATCCGCGCGTATCTAGTGTGCGTGTCGGTGTCTGCAGCCCCTCCTGGGAGCCTCCTAGCAGTAAGGCGCCCGGCGCGCGGTCTCCGGGGCGAGGGGGGGGGCGGGTGGGGGGGGGGGGGTATGGTCCCCTCGGCGGGAGGCTGGGTCTGTCAGCAGGCGGGGGGGGGTATGGTCTCGAGGTGGGTTGCGTGATGCTACCATACCCCGCAAAAAGTCCGAACCCTGCACGCTGCCGCACAACATAAACCGCGATTCCACCTGCCCCTGCCGTGTGGGAAACCCAGTGTACCCACACTGCCCTGCCCGGCCCAGCCCGCAATGCCCAGCTGCGAATAACTGCCCGCTCGCGAGGTCTCGGAGAAACTTGGGATACACGCATATATGAGGCGAGCCCGCCGGTAACTGTTTTGAGAATCTGTTATAACAGAAGAAACGCACAGAGAGGCTAAAGAATTTTACAACAAAACTCCCTCGCACGGCTAAAGAAAACGATCACCCGTCCGTCCTCCCATCCCTCCCTTGGGGTCTGTTGATAAACATTACAAGACTCCCTCGAGTGCGTCACGGATGGCCGCCTGTGCCACCATGCGCTTCGTGCCTTCGAGCAGGCAGCGGCGCGCATACCGCAAGCGCTCGGCCGTGTCGAGCGTGCCACAGGCGAGGGCGCGCTGCGTGGCGGTGAGCGAAGCGCACGCGGCGAAGGAGAGCAGCAGCAGCTCGGCAGATTCCTCGTCCGGCACGCCCCATAGCGCATGGAGCCGCTCGAGCGAGGCGGCTGGGGCTGCGTCCAGATCCGTCACGCAGAGCTCCTCGCGCATCCGGGCGCACTCCTGCTCCAGCCACGAGCCCGGGTGCGTACCGCGTCCCGTCGGGACCACCATCCCGCTCAGCGTCCCTACCTCGTCGCTGAGGAAGGAGCCGGGGATTCTGACAGGAAGAGGCGTCGATCTGAGCTTCCGCCGGATGGTATCGTGCTGCTCGGCTGTGGAGCGGAGTTCGGCGACGAGCTTTCGGATGTCGATGTCCGGCTCGGCGCGGCCGTCAAACGCCGGCCTCGCATGCGCAGTGAAGCAGCGATCGTGCTCGATCTGGCTTGCGTGAATTCTTCCCACCGAAACGACCTCGATCAAGGCGCCCACCTCTTGCCGCCGCGTCTCGCGCACGTTCAGCAGCGTGGACACGCGAGCGCAATGCGGCGTGGTGGGAAGAACGCCGACGCAAGCAAACTGCATCTCGTTCAGCGCTGCCAGATCATCCTCCCTCTCGATGAGTATCCGCCTTGACTCGCCGGGCAGCAAAACCCCGCACGCGTCGACCGGCAAGTGGATTAGCGGCAATGACAGGGGCTGAGCATTGAACCAAAGCGACGCACCCATGAAAGCAGACGGTGCGGGATTGCTGGAGGCGGAGCAGTCTGCTCTAGCCTCACACGCACGGCGCACCGGCTGTCTGTGCGAAAAAGCGATCCAAAGGGCCATCACGAAAGGACGTCTCACAGCTTCGAAGAGCGATCTCGAGAAGAATTTGCTCAATGCAAGAGGCCGCGGGGGGGGTTAGGCTGCATGCATGTTTCCTCGCCCACCCCGTCTCGTTTCCTTTCCGTCCGTGTTTCTCTACAGCAACCTCTCGTTTCCTCTTTAGTTTCCCGGGGAAACTCCGTGGAAATCAGCTGGTTTGTTTGGGCCCCAAATCAGCCAAATCGGCAAAATACCGGGGTATTTTGCGGGTACACCTGGAAACCCCGGGTATACCTGGAAAATACCCGGGTAGTTTGCCGGTTTCCTCGGTTTCGCCTCAGATTTTGCCCGGAGACCAGCTCTCAGACTCAGGGAAACTCGAAGAGTTGCCAGACAGAATGGAGCTCCAAGGCTCCGGGCTCGCAGCAGCTTTGGGGAGGGTCAGGCATTGGTGCGGCCACGAGCGAGTAGCGCGCGCGGGAGAAGCGCGGCTAAACAGGCCGTGCCAACCCACGAGCGGGTTCGGCAGGGGCTGGCCAGGCAGCAGACCCCCACGGCAAGGAGCCTGAAAAGAAAAAGCCCCGGCCCCGCTGGGGCTGGAATCCGCGCGTTCTCTTCACGAGGGATGCACATGGCCTCGCTCTACGCGCTCCTGCTGCTTCTTTGCTCGCCATCCGCCGCCTTCCGGCTGCACTCGTTCGGCCGCGCGACATCGACGCCTTGGCAGCGTCGCTCTGCCACACCGGCGCTTCGAAATGAAGCGGAGCCTCTGTCGTGGAAGGAGCAGATTGAGCGGCTGCTGTCGCCAGAGACACCGGCGGAGGACCGCGGCATCCTCGCCCGCGACCTGCTCGCACGCGGCGCCGAGATCGCCACCGAAGTCTCTAGCGGCCGAGTCGACTCGCTGCTCACCGAGTCGGCGGCGCGCGACCTGGACAGCGTGCGGAGGCAGGGGTCTGATCTGCTGCAGCAGGTGCCCTCGCTGCTCGAGGGGGACGGCCCTGAGGCGCTGCAGCGCGCCGCCACCGACGCCGCGGGCGCTGCGCTCGAGCACGGCCCCGGCGCAGTCGCGTCCCTCCTCGCCGAGCCTGGCCGTGCGGCGGCGCTTGCGGAGGAGGCTGCGGAGAAGCCGGCGTACCGGGTGGTGAGGGAGGAGGAGGGGTTCGCGGTGCGTGAGTACGCCTCGCACGGCGTCGTCGCCGTCGACATGGGCCTCTCCCCCGGCGCCCACCGAGACGTAGCCGAGATGCGGCGAGGCGCGAGCGAGGCGTGACGGTCTGTGGAGAGGCGCTGTTCCCTCTCCGTCTCTCTCTTCACACCTCTCTCTTCACACCTCACCCTCTCTTCACACCTCTCTCTTCACACCTCACCCTCTCCTCACACCCCAGGCGCCGACCTCGCCGCGCAAGTCCGCGAGGGCGGCTCCGCCTTCTCGGCCCTCACCGCCTACCTGCTCGGCGCGAACGGGCGCGCCGAGCTGCTCGGCGGGAGCGCGCCAGCACGCATCGACGTCGCTGCGGGCCCAGACGGGTCCGGCTCGGACGCGTCCGACTCAGACCGGGCGGGCTCCAAGCTCAGCTTCGCCCTTCCGCTCAAGTATTCCGCCGCCACCGCGCCGCCGCCGACCGCGACCTCGCTCCGGCTCGAGCAGGCGCCGCTGCAGCTGCTCGCGGTGGCGGACTTCCCGGGCGTGGCGACGGCGCAGGAGGTGGAGCGGCAGCGGCAGGCGCTGCTCGGCCGCCTCTCTTCCGCCGGCGTGAGCCTGGCGGACGAGGCCCGGCGCGGTGCTTTCTCGGTCCGCGGAAGACGAGATCACCGACGCCCGCGACGAGTCCGCAACGTTTCCGCGACGGCTGCCGTAGGTGCTGCAGTACGACGCGCCGCTCACCCCTCCGTGGCTGCGGCGCAACGCGCTGGCCGTGCTCGTCGAGGCGCTGCCAGAGGCGGAGGGCGGCGCGGAGGTGGAGGGCGGCGCGGAGGCGGAGGCGGGCGGGGCGGAGGCGCTGGGAGAGACTGACGATACGGCGGAGGCGGAGGCGGAGGAGGGAGCGGGGCAGGCAGCGGGGCAGGCGGAGTGGGAGGCAGCGAGGCGGGCGGAGTGGGAGGCCGCAAGGCAGGAGGCGGGGCAGGCCGCAAGGCAGGAGGCGGCGGAGAGCGCGGGCGACGACGCAGCAGTTCCGTCGAGCGCCGACACGACCGCGGCGCAGCTCCGCGACCTCGGCGATGACGAAGCGCCTTCCGACGTCGACTAGGGCGTCCGTGGCCGACGCCGACCGCCCGATTTGGCCAGCACCGCGCCCTCAGCGGGCGAGGCTCGTCCCGGATCCATGAACGGGGCTCCGGCTCTAGTCAGTACGTAGTCGAGGATCGTGCATCGAGCACATATGACGAAAGGCGCCGACCCGTGTGAGTCCCATGGTCGGGGTGGGAGCGGTGTAAATTGGATGTGCATGTTGCAAATAAGAGACCCTATAAAATGAACACGCGCTTCGCCGGGGCCCTCGCGCCACAGTGAGAGTGACCCACAGGAGCTGGCCGGTGGCGGCGCGTCAGGCCCCCCACGCGTGTTCCATGCACTGTAACGTATACTCAAAAGTAGTCCTCCGGTGCATCCTCGTAGCGCACTGCCACTGGAGACGCTGCTTGGGGTGATGACGTCGGGCCGTTCGCAGCTGCCGGCTCATCACCCCTCCCGGCGCTTGCGCCATCATCGTCGCGCGGCTGTCCACTGCCCTTCCCTTCTGCAGCAGGCCGTCCGCGAGCAGGCCTGTCGCTCGCCAAGACTCTCGCGGCCCGCAGCCTCTCTTGCATCCCGCGTACCTCCGTCTGCGCCCGCAGGCGCTCACGCGCCACGTTTTGGTCCCGCGACTTTGCGAGCGAGACCACAAAGGCGCGGACGGTGGACAGCATGGCGACGTGGTCCGACGCTGTCTGCGACGGGTGTGCGTGCCCGAGGTACTCAGCAGCGCGGCGCAACTGCTCCTGCGTGTCCGAAAAGTGCTCCTCGACTGTATTGCACTCGCTCTGCACCTCGGCCACAAAGGCGTCGAGCAGGAAACGAGCGTAGAGACCGTCGATATGGCCTTTGGTGACACCTGTGCCAGGCGCATGCGGCTGCTCTACCGACTGCCGCTCCACCTCCCGCCAAGCGCGGGGCAGATTCCCGACGCTCGCTCGCAGCACCCGCCACGCACGTATGTTGAGCGAATAGGCGGCCGTGGACCCGGCCAGCTTGCTATCGAGCGGCTGCAGGAGGGGCGTGCGGAGCAGTCCGAGAAGATCGAGTCTCCTCAGCAGCGCTACTACGTCGCCAGCGTTCGCCGCCGATCGCCGCACGACGGACGCGTCGCCCAGCCGGACTGTCCCAGGTGTGGAGCGTCTCACGCAGCTGAGCGCGCCAGGGCACGACTCCACGGCGTCGGGAGGCGGCTGCTCGTCGCTGATCATCTCGGTGACGTGCGGCGAGGTGGGGCAGCTGAGTTGCGAGGAGCGGGTCGAGTTTGTGCTGCGCACGCTCGCAGGGCTCGCCTGCGCGCACGCTTCCTCGACAGCAGCAGGCGCGGCAGGAGACCGAGCGGGCGAGCTCGCGAGATCGGTCGCGGCGCGTCTGCCCGATATGCGCGCCTCTGCCACCACCCGCCACGGCTCGCTCAGCTCCGGCCCCGCGCCGGGGAGCCTCGGTGGGGCGCTCGCAGCCGGGCCACTTTCAGCCGTCTCCCACCCAAAGGAGTCCTCGACAACCGCGTACACGGTGAAGGACGTCGCGATAGGCCGCCGAATGGCAATGAGCACGTGGTGCTCCTGCCCAGCCGCCTCTGACACCAGGCAGCCAGCTGCCAGGGCTGGCTGTCCGTCGGCTCCCACCCCACGCTTCACCTGCTCCGCCCTCGGGGCGCGCTGCTTCTTGCCCCATGAGTGGAAGTTGGGCTCCTGTCTCCAGCCGGGCAAGAGCACCCACCACACGGACGCCACCTCGTCTGTGGCTACCGAAAGGAGGAGGCGGCTCTGGTCATAGGCACGCAACTGAGGGTAGCCCTTCGCCAAGGCTGGCGCCGCCGGGCACGGCGGGAGCAGGGCCAGCTCGGCCTTTGCCAGGACGAGCGTGGCCTTGATGTGCGCAATCTGGTCATCGATCGATCTGATCCAATCCTTCGCACCGCCACTGCCCGTGTCGGTGTGAAAGCTGGCGGTCCCAGAGAGCTCCGTCGATAGCAGGTCAATGGCGTCGCCACCCTCGCCATCGGGCAGTGCCTCCGAGGCCTTGCGCTGCATGAGCTCCGCGACGAAGTTCATCAGTGAATACTGCGGATCGACGGAGGACTTGACGGCAGAGAGCGACGGGAGGACGTCGAGGCGGAAGCCGCGCGCATTGCCGCGAGCTGTGCCTCCATTGAGGACGTTCCCGACCTGTAGGCAGAGTTGAAGGCACCGGCGTAGCATTGGCGACTGGAGGACCTGCTCCGCCGCGGTCCGCAAGCTGTCCACGTTCGCGCGGACGGCCAGAGCCAGCTGTTGGAAGAGCGCCATCAGGGAGAGCACCTTGAGCTTGCGATCGAGGTGGTCAATCTCGGACATGCGCACCGCAAAACGCTCCGCCTCCGAGAGGCTGCTCTCGACCGAAGGATTCTCCGCCAGCTCCGCGCGCAGCACAGCGGCCGCAGCGGCCTCGTCGGCCGTCGGAGCGATACCACTCAGGGCGACGATGTCTTCCAAGGCGAGCAGGCCCTGCGCGTTGAAGGAGGCGACGGCGTCCGAGAGCTCCTGCGCCCCCGCTGCCAGCCCCGCGATCACAATCTCGATGTTCTGCTTGCGTTTGGTCGTCAGGATCTCGACGCAGGCAGACGAACCGCTCATAGCCGCAGAGCGCGGCGTGATCGCCCTCGCCTCTCGATACTCAAACCAGTGGCACAGGCGCTCGAGGGGCTCCGCGCCGAGTGGGACCTCGTCGAGCGACGCCCAGAGTGAGGCCGTGCTGATGCTGCCGGGGGCAATCTTCTTCCAATGAAGAGGCTTGAGCTTGAGCTGGGCTGCGGTAGGCTCGGTCTCGAGGGATGAGCAGCGGGAGGGGGGCGGCGGCGGCGGCGGCGGCGGCGGCGGCGGCGGCGGTGGCGGCGGCGGCGGCGGAGCGATCGCCGAAAGCGGTGGCGGCTGGAGAGAAGCAGCCTTTATAGACGCCGGTGCTAGCGGTGGCGGATGCAACGGCGGCGGCTGTGCCACGGGCGGTGGGAGCAGGGCATGCTGTGTAGCTGGCACGGGCGGTTCAGGCGCGGTGACAGGGATGCCGAGAACGGTGTTGCCACTGCATGGATCCGCCGCGGACGGTCGCGAGTCATCCTGGTTCTCCGCACGTGCGGGAGGATCGTTCCCGTGCCGAGGCGCTGACGAGGGCTCGTCCACATTGTATGGCTGCACTCGCTCGCCGGCAGCAGCACCAAGCGCTTGGAGCTCAAGAGCGAGGCTGCGGGCGTTCCCCAGGATCGCATCGCCATCGCAGCTCACAAGGTCGAGAACCTCGCCGGCATGCCCGGCGAGCAGCCGCTGCGACCGTCCAAGCGCCGCGCGACCGGCTACCGCAGGCGTGCTGCCATTCTCAGACTCAAAGCGCCGCGTGTGCAGCTGCTGCCGCAGTGTAGCGAGGAGCGCAATCTCCGCAGTGAGCTCCGCGACAGTGAGCCCATCGATGACGTCTCCGTTTGCTGAAGCCCGTGTCTGTGCCCTCCGCGTTGACATTTGTCTGTGCCCTCCGCGTCTTGGTGTCCACCTCTGAGTGCTGCTCATAGCGCAAACAGGTCCTCCGCAGGACGGACGCACGCACGCCTCGGAACCGGAACTTGAGGAAGTGAATGCAAAGTCTCCAAACGGGCGAGATCGCACGCATTCACACACAACACGTACACGTACACTCGCGCATGCTGACGTCGCTAATGGCTGTCCGTCCTCGACTCTGCTCTCTGGTGAGTCTCTGCCTCTCTGTGGGTCCGTGTGTCGTGACGTGTGTGTGACTGTGTGACACTGGGCCCGGTTTGTTTTTTGTGTGAACCAGCGCGCAGCGCCATAGGCACGACGTATTTTCTTCTCAACAACGGGTCTATGTGAAACGCATGCGCGTGACAGCTCTGACTCACTCGTCACAATATCAGTGCAACGCCGGGGCCCGCGACCGCCTGCTGGGGCGCTCGGAAGCCGTTCCGACACTTCGACAAAGTGGGCGCGACGCGCGCTTACACCCCTCGGCACATAGTGTGGGGGCGGCAGCGCCTGCGGGTCACACTCGAGCGACTCGGGCGGCAGCGGCGGGGGGAGCTTCGCGGAGAGCGCGCCGTAGAGCGGTCGCGGTGCGAACAAGCGCGAGCTGAGCCTACGGGACATGCGCCTACTTACCGGTATCGCCCGCGAGCAAGCGGATGGGCTCGCGATGGGGTCACGCGCCAGCCGAGGACGGCGGCAACGAGCATGGCGGTGACAACGGACGAGGTGGTGGAGAAGAGGCCCGCCATCACCGCGAAAGCCGTCATTGGGCTGTGCTTCACGCCCGCAAAGTATGCGGTCGCTGAGAGGACGGCGACAAGAGGCTCGTGCGCGGTGAGCACATGCTCACTTCCGAGGTGCCACGGATAGATGACGTTGCGGCAGAGGAACGTCCAAAGCCGATGCCAACGGCGATGGTGGGCGCAAAGATGCCGCGCTCACTCACCGAGAGTTCTGCGGCGGCGCCTCGTCGCGGCGGAGCAGACACAGATGGCAGCGCCGAACACACCGACCGCCCACAGAGCGCTGCCGAGGCCGAAGGCGGCTGCGGCCCACTCCAGCCGGGCAGCCGCGTCGACGCAGCGGGCCGGTACTGCGACGTGCTGCTCCGTGGATGCTGCTCGCGCGAGAGCGTGGGCGATGAGAAACGACTCGGCGGGCGCCCCGTGCCGAGCGGAGCGGAGGTGCCTACGAGCAGCACTCGTGTCGGCAGCGTACAGAATCAGGAGGGGGGTGGGCGGAGACCGGAGAGCGATGATAGGAACCAGAACGCGGCGCTGGCGGCGGCGCCGCGTTGGGAGAGGGTCGACCAAGCCCCGAGGCAGGCGTAGAGCTGAGAGCGATCGTCGAGCGCATGCACCTGTTGTGCCCCGACCAAAACACGTCATGGCAAGTTGGACGGCTCATCGGCGCGTCGATAGGGAAGGCGCCGTGCACTGGCGGGTGAGGGAGAGTGCGTTCAGCCCGTCTTGGTCCGAGCTGAAGAGCTCACCTGTTGGCAACGCCGGCGAATGGACGTGAGGAGACGCCTGCCACAGCCCCCGTCCTGGATGGTCCTCCTGTGAGAAGGGGCTCGCACTGGCGGATGCCCATCTCGCCAGACAGCGCGCGCTGCAGCGCCGGTGCTGCAGCTGGACGGCCGTGTTGAGGTGCGTCGCTATCCGGTCGCCCCAGGCGTTGGAGGGCGAGCCGAGGGCAAAGGGGCCACGCAGCCATCGTGCGACCTGGAGGGTGGGCCGCTCGGCGGGCACCACCACCTCCACCTGTGCGCGGGTGGGTGTGGAGGTGGGTGAGAGATGGAGAGAGAGAGCAGGGACGAGGGAGAGCGGCAGGAGTGCGCGAGTGAAGAGGGAGTGGGTGGTGTCGGTGCTTGGTGCTTGGTGATTGAAGACACCCGCGGGTCGCACCGCCCGCTCCGCGGCCACGCCACCTCCATCACTCCGCCCGCCACGCCGCTGAGGAATGCACGCAAACGGCGGGTGGCCATTATGTCCGTGTCGAGCACGAGGAGCCGCTCGACCCAGTCGAACTCCGCGGGCACCATGTCGAAGATGCGCGTCTTGAGGCTGACGTACTCCTGCTGGCGTCTGGGCTGGTGGCGGCGGGATGATACGGTGGTGAGGCGGACAACAGTGGTCCGATTGGCCGAAAATGTACTCTCCGCGACGGCTCTTCTGGCGGCGGTCTCGTCGGTCGAAAAGATGAGGACGAGCCCGTCCCACCGGCCATTGACGCGGAGGTTGAAGAGCCAGAGCGGCAGCAGAGACTGCGTGTAAAACAGGCCAGCAGCAACGGTGGCGACGGCGTCGATTGCCGCAGCAGGCATATACACATCGAGATGAGGCGTGCCTTCGGAGTTTGATTTCTAACTTTCTCTCAACAATTTCTTCTGGACTATAGTCTGAGGTTTTTCAGTGTTACCTCCGCCACGCTGTCCAGCAGTTTGGCGGCGCTCTCCATCTCGACCGCGTCGTCCTCCGGCGGAAGCTCCGCGTCGCCCGCGGCCGCTTCCCGAGCGCGCTCGTCGCGCATCCGCTCGTTCGTGGTGGACCTGCCGACGCGCCACGCCGGCGCCCGTGTGCCTCGCCGCCGCGTCCGGCGACGGCATCGATCGCTGCCACAGGTCGTCCCACAGGTCGTTCCAAAGAGGACGCATCCAGACCGGGCCGCATTTCGACCGCCGAAAAGTCTCAACTCGCGCCCTCCCCAAACCTAAATCGTCTCACTAGTTACATACATACCTTCTCGCAGCTGCGAGACGAGCGTTCTCGGAGCGACACCCTCAAAGAAAAAAAGGTTTAAAGAAACAAATGAAAAGTTTTCAAAAGGGGCGCAAGTATTTACGCGGCGAGGGAAAAGGGAGCAAACAGGGGCAGCAAAAGGGACAAAAGGGAGGGACGCAATCACGGCTGGCAGCGGTGGGCAGGGCGACCAAGCCGGCGATCCCGCTACGCTCAGAGACAGGGTGGGTCGGCGTGCGGGTTGGCTCCGCGAAGTAGAAGTAAGAAAATACTCCAACTCTCCTTACCTACTCACCCAAATGCTCCGGGCGCCGCTGTGCTAAGGTTTCACCGAGCAGCTCCGCAAGACCGAGGGCCCTCGGTGTTCACAGCGGAGTGGCTGGGGCATCAGACAGCCGCGCCGGCTCTCTCCATGTGGAGTCGAACAAGGGTCTCCACATTCCATTCTGAATGAACAGCGCCGCGTCCTCCGCCTCTCACCCTCCGCCGCTCTCGACGCGGGCAGCGGCAATCAGGGCGGCGTCGCTGGCCCGTGGCACTTCTTCCGCGCCCTTGGTGAGTCGTGGCGGTGAACTCCGCACCAATGACACCGAGTCTCGCGCCTTCATCCAGCTGAGAGGAGCGCGGACGGCCTGCGTCGTCGCCGCCGCCTTCTCCATCCTCGTCCACACGCTCCTCGCTCACGGCGTCGTGGTCGGCTCCTTCTGGTGCCCGCTCAGCCTGTGCGCAGAGATGTGCGATGAGCCGGCCGCTCTCACCGACTCGCTCCGCTGGCAGCGCCGCGTCCTCGCGGCCATCTGCCTTATGCTCGACTTTGGCGTCATCGCCACCCACTGGCTGATGCCGGTCCACCCAAAGTTTGTCGTCGTCAAGTCCCGCCGGCGGGTGATGCGGGCGCACTTGCTCTCGGGCTCGCTGCAGTGCCTCGGCGGCCCCGCCTTCTTCGCGGCGCTGTACGGTGGCGGCCCGGCCGCCGCTCGCGCCGTCTGCGTCGCCCTTGCCGCGGTTGGCTTCGGCTTGCACGTGCCGGGCGCCCTGTACCTCCTCACCTCGGCCTTTGGCGCGGTGCGGATCATGATCCCCGGCTTCCTGTACGCCACCTCGGCCTACGCGTACTCGCTCGGCAAGCTGCTGACCGCCACCGACGCGAGGCTCGAGCACGACTTCCTCTCCTACTGGCTCGTCCTCCACGTCTATGCGATGAACCGGCTGGTCTTCGCCCTCCTCACGCGCTTCAACCTGCTCGCCTCCGCGCGCTACACGCTCTCCATCCTGATCGGCCTCGCCATCGCCATGCCCGCCGCCCTCGGCTGGGCCTCCTTCGCCTTTTGCGTCTGCGCCATCGTCGTCTTCAACCTCGCCTTCCTCGCCGCCGCCGACGAGGCGGGCAGCCGGCACCGCGCGCCCCTCGCCCTCCCCCCGGTCGCCCACCCCTCCCGCTGTGCGGAAGAAGGCGTCTCGCGCGACGCAAGACGTCTACTCGGCGAGCGGCTTCTCCAACGCCGCCCTGCTGCCGCGCCACTTTGTCACGCCCGAGGGCCTCGTCGTCGCGCCCGCCCTCGCGGCGGCGGAACGGTCCCTCTCTCCGCGCGAGCGCGCGAGGCTTACCTCCGCTCGACGAGCTCCCGCGAGACGGGCCGTGAGCGGCGTCTCTTCACTCCTGCCGCCGCGAGCAGGCTCGTCTTCGACAAGCTCGACACGTCGGGGGACGGGACCATCTCCAAGGCGGAGCTCGGCGAGCTGCTCGTCTCGTGGGGGCTGCCGCGCTCCGACGCCGCCGCGTGCCTCGCCGAGGTGGACGGCGACCGGTCCGGCGCCATCGGATTCGACGAGTTCTTCCACCAGCTGGCGCCCGTGTGGGAGTTCGCTTGCGCCGTCGTCTCGTCCAACGCCAGTGTGGAGGCGCGGCTCGCGCGGCTGCTGCTGAGCGGAGGCGGGGCCGCGCCCAGTCATAGAGGAACAGGAGGAAGCCCGGCGGCTTAACCGATGCTTCGAAAATTTGTAATTTTTTTGTGTACCTGTGTTATAGTCTAATATAGTGCCAGAGTGCGCGCCAGTCCCGTGCCCGTGTGCGCGGGCGTTTCTCGTGTGCGAGTGGACTCTCGGTAAAATTAGGACCCTACACCTAGGGAGGCCCCCGCCGCCCTAGCCTGCCCGCGAAATTCTTTGCGCACCCGAATGCCGAAAAGGCACCAAGCTCACCTCGCGGCAAAGGGGCAGCTTGACGGCTCGCCCTCGCTCCGTGCGCACGCAGGGCCTCTCGACGACGCAGAAGGCCGAGCTGGGACATTCTGAGCCTCCCTCATGAGCGTTCACCTGCTTCTCACCTCACTGGCCAGCCTGCAGCTGCGCTGCGACCGACGCTCGGCTCTACTCGGCACTGGCGCCGCAGCGCTGGCTGGCCCACCGGCCTCGGCAGTGCTTGCAGCAACGACCACCAAAGTCCCGACCTGGAAGCTCTCGGGTGGAGTCGCCTTCCCGACGCTCGCGCTCAACACGGCCGGGCTGACCGAGGACGGCGCGGAGCTCGCCTTCAGGAACGCGATTGCTGCCGGGATCACCCACGCCGACTTCCACCCGGGGATCGAGAGAAACGGTGTTGCTCGCGTACTGCCTCAAGTCGATCGGAAGAGCGTCTTCCTCAACACAAAGATCCCCACGAACTGGGCAAAGGGATGGTCCTCGCCGAGCGAAGCCGCAGCGTCCGTTCCGAAGTTTCTCGACGAGAACCTCGCCATCCTCGGTACCGACTATGTCGATATGCTTATGCTGAGAGATAGCACAGACCCGGCGGTGATGCAAGCCATGTGGGCCGAGATGGAGAAGGCCAAGGCGGACGGGCGCGCGCGCTCGCTCGGGGTGATCAACTACTGCGAGGGCGCGCTCAGCTGTCTCCTCGCCACCGCCAACGAGCTGCCGGCGATCAACTACTTCCAAATGCACGCCGGCATGGGCCCTGACTCGGGCAGCCTCCGCGCCTTTGGCGAGTCTCGCGGCATCCGCACCTTCGCCTATGGGCACGTCGGCGAGCGCGCCAATCCCACCGACGACACGGACGAGCTACTGTCGAGCCCGACGCTCCGTCGAATCGGCGCGGCGCACGGCAGGACCGCGGAGGAGGTCGCGCTGCGCTGGGTGCTGCAGAGTGGCGCGGCCGCGAGCGTGCGCCCCACCACGGACTTCCGCAAGGGCTTCAGCGCGTGCGACCCGACGACGAGCGCGTGCGCTGACGGGCTGCGTTCGTCCGCCAATGCCTTTAGCTACAAGCTCTCGGCGGCCGAGATGAAGGAGATTGACAGCATGACGTCGCCGAAGGGGTTCCCGACGCTATTCTCGTCACCGGGCTGCCCAGAGTCGTTCTTTGCGAAGTGAAGTGAGGTGGACACCTTCACAAAAAACGGACCTGCATGAGTGTATACACTGGTCGTAGGCGTATTGCGTGGTTTGCATGCGAGAGTAGCTACTATTATGCGTTGTGTTTTCCGCTGCATGTGCATGCACTTGTTGTTTTGCTCATCCGTCTGCCGCGGCCAGCGGCCACGCACACGTGCGCGAGACGCTTGAATGATCACTGTCGGCGTTGAAACCCCAAGGCCCAACCCGACAAGACGCCGCTTCAAGAAATTCAAGAAAAACAAAGGCACCACCGGCGCCGGACGGGAGGGCCCTGTCCGCGACTCCCCTCTACTTGGACATCCTCGCCCGACGAGGCCGCGGTCCCAGCATCGGGGCTCGCAGCCTCGGGCGAATCGGGCGCGTCCTCCTCCGCCTGCACCGCTGAACCCGCCTCGCCGGCATCATAGGCTTCCCAATCAAAGGGGTACAAATACGTGTCCGCGTTTGCATTCGCGCCGGCCGGCTTGCCCCGGCCGCGTTGAGCCCGGTTGACGAACCTCTTCCGCTTGGCTGCCGCCATCTCGCCCTTCCGCACCGATGCCTCTGCGCGGTCAAAGTCATGCGGCTTATACCACTGCTGGCCCTGGCGGCCCTCGCGACCCACGCGCAGCGGCCAAGCGCTGCGCACCCGGCCGGAGCGAACCTGGCCTGGTGTCTCCGATCGCCCAGGAACCTCCTCGGCAGGCTCCTCCGCGATGGCGACAACCTTGCGAGGCTTCGTTGCCCTTCGCCGCAGAAAGGTGAAACGGGTCTGCCGCGACGACTTGCCGCTGGCGCTGCTCAACTCGCCGTCCCGAGTCGTCCGATGCGATTCCCCTGACCCTTCGGTGCCCTTCCTCTGCGGTGGCGGCGTCACCCCCTCTATGCCCGCACTGCCATCATCATCCAAGCTCAAGGCAGCTGCGTCGCCAGCCGCGGCGCGATAAATGGGGCGATGCTGGTCATCCGAAGCAGAACGGATCGCCTTTTGGCGATGCCGCATGTGGTGAATCACTACCAACGCAACGCACGTCAGGCAGGCGGCGACTGCCGCGCTTGAGAACGACGAAGGCAGCAGGGCGGCCATCTGTGGCAGTCCGTCCGCCGCCGCGTGGACGACAGCAATTTGATTAGCGTCGTGTGTTCGTGTCGAGCGTTTACGAGTAGCTCCGACTAGAGGGGGCGTTCTGCTGCTAGGGGAAATACGTTATGGCCCTTTCCCTACGAACGCGCACCTTTTAGGGCTAGGGCTCTCTCTCTAGCCCGTCGGCCCGCTCCGCCGCCCTCTCCGCGTCCCACTTGGCCTCCCGCTCCTCGGCCCGGCGAACCGGGCAGTACTTCTCTCCGCACTCCTTGTGCAGATGCCGCCACATTGTCGCGCGGGCAGGCACGCCTTCGGGCATGTGCGCCTTCTGATCATTGAAAGCGACGACGCCAGCGTCCGCGCCGACGCGCTCGCCCGCCCAAGCCTTTTCGATCACCTGCAGAATCAGCTCATTCGATAAGCTGTGGATGCCCGAATCGTGGAGGCCGTGCACGGCTTGGTTGACGTCCCGCTGCGCGAGTTTTGCTCCGTGCGCGAGAAGTAAAGATACGCAAGGGCAGCAAGTGTTGCCGATCGCTATCGGCAGCGCGCGCCAGGCAGATGCTGTATCGTCCTCGCTCACGTTCGCATCCGCACCTCGCTTGAGCACCCACTCCAGAACATCGGCACGCTGTTGACGAACAGCGGCAAACATGGCCTGGCGCAATGCATCCGTGTCGGGTGGCAGCAAATCCAACAGCTTCTCTATCTTCGGACGGTTGGGACGAGCGCAGCGGCACTCGCTCAATAGCTCCTTCAGGCGTTCACTATGATCGACAGCAGCACTTGTGACCTTGCCCTTTTTCCTTGGTGGCATTTAAAATTGGTCAACAACGGCTATCCTGCCTGGCCACGCTCGCTCGCTCGACTGTCCACGCGACTGTCCACGCGGCGGCTGCCGTCCTTTTCCCTTTTACGACACTTGCGACGGGCCTTGGCCCCGCAAAGGAGTCCGAACCCAGCGAGACGAACGCTGCTCTCAAGTGTGTGTGTAGAGCGGGTAACCTTGAGGTGGGTTGCGAGCAGACCAGTAGCCGCGCCGCCTCGGCCTGCCCGTGACGAGCGGCCCAGGTGAGCAGCGTGTCCTAAGTCACGGTGTTTTGCCGCGCGTCGAGCGTGCCGCGCGTCCGCCCGATGGAGACGCCGCCGCCGCCGCCGCCGCCGCCGCCGCGCCCCCGCCCCCGCCCGCCGGTGGCGCGGCCTGCGAAACGTGAAACGAGGCGGCAAAAGCAAGAAAAGCTGTTTTTTGTTTTTCTCGCTGGGATGTTTTCTCCGGCACGTATTTCTTTTCGTGAGACTTCCTAGAATTCTTTTCGGACCAGCAAGAAGGCAGCATGCCTGGCGCACCCGCTGTGACACGATCGCGAATGATCTTGCGGTGGCACATGCAAGCCCAAACGAAACACCAATCGATCTCTGACGCAGGATGGCGGTGGCTCCTCCCGCCATGTACGGCGGCGTGATGCTCTGGCTCGCCGTCACGAGTGCGCTCGGCGTCTGCCTTCCCGCTCGCGCCAATCTCAGCACAAGCCTGACGACGGACCTGCTCGCCAACTTTTCGGCCGGTGTGATCCTGTCTGTGGCGCTGCTACACCTCCTCGACGACGCGCAGGAGCGGCTCGGAAAGCTGAGCGAGTATCCAGCCGCCAACGCCGGAGCTCTCGTAGGCTTCCTGGTGATGGCGGCGACTCAGGCCTTCATCCCGTGCCTTTTCGGCCAGTCGACACGCACTCCTCTGCTTCCGACCAGCCAGTTCGATGGCGGGAGCACGCTCGCCAGCTTCTACGCTCTCGAGGCCTCCATCTCGCTCCACTCTGTCCTGATAGGCCTCGGGATCGGCTTTGCGCAGTCGGGCTGGACCGAGCTGCTCGTCCTGGCGATGGCCATGTCGGTGCATCAGTTCTTTGAGGGCTTCGCGCTCGGCATGCTCGCGCGCCGCACGCAGCTGTCCCAGACCGGCCGGCGGCTCACCTGCCTCATCTTCACTCTCTCCCTCCCGCTCGGCTGCGCCAGCGCGGTCGCCGCCAAGGCGGCGGCGCGCGGCTTCGAGACGAGCTCGTCGTACCTCTGGGTGTCTGGGCTGCTCAACGCCTTCGCCGCGGGGATGCTCACGCAGATCGGCGTAGAGATGGTGAACCACGAGCTCACCGGCTCGCACGCGCACAGCTGCGCCGACCTCGCGCCCCTTGTACGGGAGGAGAGGCCGGGCGCCGCAGAGAGCGACCGATGCTCGCCCGGCTGCGCGCTGGCGCCGGAGAGGCCGCCCTCGCTGGCGCACCGCCTGCTCAAAGTCTCGGCGATCGCGGCAGGCGCGGCTCTCTTCGGTGTCCTCGCAATCTGGGCCTAGAGCTCGGGTGCGATTCCGCGATCAACCCCCGCGATATTATCGACGAATGGCGATGTTTGTGTGTTGTTTTGTTGTTTGAGAAAAAAAGTCCGTCTATGGAATATGACAAACTGTGACACATTTCGTTGAGTCAGTGCAGTCACATTTATTTTTTCACCGCCGCACCGACACCGCGGTCCCCTCCACCGCAGTGTCCAGTGAAAAGTTCGACTCGACCCCGAACGGCCGCTGGCAATACCGCCGAGAGGGCATGCAGTCGACGCTGCAGTAGAGCCAGTCGGCGGCCGGCGCCGACTCGCCCCTGGGGTCAGGCCAGCTGAAGAGGGCGCGCCCCTCCTCGAGCGCCTCGCCCTGTTCAGCCACCGCCATCCCTCTTCGCGACCAGTCAGCGAGCAGCGCCGCGGCCGCGCCGCCGACGACGCCCGGCGATGAGGGACGCGTGTGGTAGCAGCGGAGTCGTGGGACAGTGAGCGGGTAGCCGAGTGGGTCGGCGGCGTTGTCGTGCTCCAGCTTCCTTGCCGACGCTCGCCACAGCATCGCGAGATGCTCTCCGCGCGCCATGCCCGCGCACTTGGGGCAAGGGAAAACCCGCGAGCCGCGAGAAGCGACCTCAGCGACGCTACTCGCATGCTCCGCGAGCATCGCCGCCGAGAATGCGTCGCGCGAATTTCCGCTCTGCACGCAAGCTTGCTCGTCCCCCGTGCTGCCCTGCACGTTCGCAGGCACGCAGCTGTACGGCTGGCCAAGGCACGACGGGGCTGAGGTGAGGCGGTGAAGCTGGAGCCACCACGCCGCATCGGTGGCCGTTCGACCAAACAAGTGCATCGCCAGCAAGTTGCGCGTCTCGAGAACCGCGCTCGCGCCAAAAAGGCGCCCCGTCACGGGCCACGGCCAAAGATGGTTAAAGTGCCTGTTCACAGCGGTGAGCGTGAAGCGACAACGCTCGCGGCACTTCCCTGCGGCGAGCGCACAATAGGTCGAGGGCGACGGCCCCGCGCGCCACCACCGAGACCCACAGCGCGATGGTCGAGTCGGTTGCGAGCTGGCACTTGTAGTCGCGCCAGTCGCCCGATTTACCAGCGCCAGGCTTCTTCTCCGCCGCCCACCGTACCAACCATGCGGAATCGACCCTATCCAGTGCTCCAGTGCTCAAGTACGCCATGACTACTGTGATTTGTGTGGGTCAAACCTTTTTTTGGATGAGATAGCGTTCTTCACTGTCAGCACAAGAATTTGGAAAGCTCGTCATTGCCCACAGGTTGAGCTTCTGTATCGCCTTGGGTGGAACCTCACTCGTGACCTTCACCGATACGGAAAGACACTTGCCATGGAAGTGGGTCGTACTGTACGAGCCCCAACCTGCGCCATATGTACAGCACCCCTGTGAAACACAATTATTCAATGTTTTTGTTCGCTTTTTACAACTCAAGTCTTCTGGAGAGCATTTTTCCAAAAGGGTCAATGGGTCTCGAGTTCGCCGTCGAGGGACGTGTCCAGCGATCGCCGCCACGATCCCCTGACCGATTCGAGGCGCGTGCTGGCTCTGTGCTGGCGATGCACAGGTTGCTCCTCTACGCTCTCGCTGCCATGAACGGCGGTCCCTTCTCGTCCGACCCAGTGGTGCAAGAAGACTACATCTCACCTCTTCCCGATGCTCTGCGTTGCAGCCTCATGGCCGTCCACGCATCCGGCCGATCGAAGCACAGCGCCAGCCCGTGGCGCCCTGAGATGGACGCTTACGTGCTATTACGCCATGTCCGCGACAAAATCTCATTGCCCAAGGTGGCACAGCAGTGGCCATTTCCACCACCTGCAAAAAAGTCGCGTGCAGTTCAGCTTCGGTGGCATAATGTGCTGAAAGGTCTCGCCGGCATCGACGAGCTTTCCTTACTGATGTGCGGAAGGTGCGAGGAGCAAGAAATGAGCGAGACGCAGCTGAACAGCACCGAGGTCAGCCTGCAGCCGTGGGTCGAGGACGCTCTCGTGAACCTGCACGCGCGTAAGAAAGTGCCGATGAACTCAAACTTCACACCGTGGACGATCGAGGAGGACCGCCTCCTGTTGCACTCGTACCAGAACGGCGCGAAGATCACTGACATTCGCGTGAGTAGCCGATCCGCCGAAGCAATCAAGCTCCAGCTACGCCGACTTCAGAACGTCACGCCACTGGTACGCGACGCGCACTACAAGAGCCGCTGCGACCCGGAGGCGCCGTTTCAGTACCTGCAGCACGACATCTGGACGCCGATCGACTCGACCCTCGCTCTACCGCCGTGTGCGCAGATCGACTGGATTCGCGGCGTCGCAAAGGTGCCTCCCTTACCCTGTTCGCCTGCACGCTCGCGTGATCATTCGGCTATCTCCAACGACTAGTGAATCCATACCCTCCGAAACCCGCATCTCCTCCGTCATTCATCACCCAATGATAATCATGTCGGACCCCACCGTCCCCGAGATTTCTTCAACTTACGTCACTGACCTCGCGACCGACGGCAGCGCCGAGCTAGACCCAGACGGCCTCCCAACACCCTCCTCCGCTACTGACACTATCTCTCTCCTCGCCATCCCGCCCCACCTCACTCAAACGCCGCGCTGCGCTGACAGGCCTGAGCATACACGCCTACACACCACGCGCACACGTATCGCAGTCCCGTTATCAGCACTAAATCACTGTCGCTATCTTAAGAACGTAGCGGCAACCCACACCTCCACTTCCGCCGATCTCTCTCGCGTACTTCCTCCATGCCTTCACCATCGCTCATCCCGATTCTTCTCTCCACCGGCCACCCTCCCCACCGCCACCGCCCTTGCCGCCGCCCTCTCCGCCCCTTCCAACACCGACGTCACGATCTCCGCCATCCCAGAGACCTCCTCTTGCGAACCCGCCACCATCGTCACCGCTGCCCTCGCCACAGACGTCCTCGCCATTATCGTCGCACACCCCACCCTCTTCGCCGCCGCCGTCATCGTCGTCTCACTC
>NW_005200155.1:163581-164841 GCF_000372725.1 Emiliania huxleyi CCMP1516 | reverse complement strand
GCGGGAGACAAGCAGCTGCTCTCCTTTCTCAGCGGCGAAGGCGGTCTGGGTAAGTCCCTGCTCATCCGCCTGCTAGTGCAATGGTGGCGCTCTCAAGGAAAGCGCGTTCTCGTGTGCGCCTCCACTGCCAAGGCGGCACGTCTAATCGGCGGCCACACGGTCCACAGCGCTTTCAAGCTGACGCGGACGGGCTCCTTCACAACCTCGAGGATCGATGCCGAGAAGCACTCGCCTCACTGGGCCTGGCTCTATACACGCGACATCATCGTGGTGGACGAAGTCTCGATGCTCACAGCGGGCGCCCTGCACGGCGTGAACCAGGCGCTCAACCACGTCATGAGCCTCGCCGCATCGTCAACCTCCACGACGCAACACTTCGGCCAGAAGTTTTTACTTTTTTGGGCTGGCACCCCCTTGGAACCGGGACTTTCATCGATCCGTCCTGTAGTCTCCGAGAACAATCCTCTTCGCCATGTCGCTCGCCTTCTCCTCCTTCCCGCTCTCGTTCTCCACCGCGACGGCCATGACGCGTTCGTCCGTCAGTATGGGCCTGAGCGCGCAGAGCGGCTCCGACTTCGCCAAGACACTGCCCGGCGTGACCGGCCCGCTCGACTTCTTTGTGCGCCTCGCCGCCCCAGCCCTCGCGCACGCTCTCACTGTAAGACACCTCCCGCCCGTCCTCTCCAACATCCACCCGCGCGGCCCAGCCCTCGCCGTCTCACACCCTCCTCCCGTCCTCTCCGACCCGCCTCACAACTCACCAGCCAAACGGAGCCCCACTTCCTCTCGGCAGGACCCGCTCGGCCTCACCGAGGAGCTCACCAAGGAGGAGGTGCTCCGCTTTCGCGAGGCGGAGCTCGCGCACGGCCGCGTCTCGATGGTCGCCGCGCTCGGTTTCCTCGTTCAGGAGAACTTCCACCCACTCTTTCCCGACATTGGCGGCTCCGCCGCCCGGCAGCTGGACACCGTGCTGCAGACTGAGACCGGGCAGGGCATCATGGCGTCCCTGCTCTTCACCGTGATGCTCACCGAGATCCAGCGCGCCCGCGTCGGCTGGATGCCCCCGAGCGAGGGTATGCAGCAGCTCCGCCCCGAGTACGTCCCGGGCGACCTCGGCTTCGACCCGCTGGGCATGCGGCCGAGCTCGGACGCGGACCTGCTCGCCATGAAGAACAAGGAGCTCAACAACGGTGCGTGCGCGCGCCGCTCCGCAAGCCGACGTCTCACGCGAGCCCTGCATCTCACCCCCCCCCCCCCCCC
>NW_005200155.1:158873-163286 GCF_000372725.1 Emiliania huxleyi CCMP1516 | reverse complement strand
AGAAACACCCCCCCCCCCACCCGCCGCGTGGGTAGGACGCCTCGCCATGCTCGCCGTCGCCTATTTCGCCGCGGAGGAGGTGCTGGGCGGCACCCCCGAGCTGCTGGGCTCCGCCTAAGCTGTCTCCGGAGGGCAGCGAGCATCCCCGACCCCTTCGCCGCGCAGCCGCTCGACTCGGCCGATTGATTTCCTTCATTCACGGCTCTCGGTCTTGCGAGTTGCCTCGCCTTCGTGCTCCACAGTGACTGCTGGAGGTGAGTGTGTTCTCCCTTCTTGGTTCTTGTTTTGAATGTCATTATAATGATGAAATGTGAAGTGTGGAACCGGAAGTGAATGACCCGACCCCTTTCTCCTTTATCGGGATTGCATACTATGAGACGGACGCGGGCGGGACCGTGATTCGCAACATCCTGGCGTCGGACGTCGCGGCGAAAGGCCAGGATGTTGCGGTCTGCGTCGTCCGCGTCGTGGCTTGTGCGTCGCCGCCTTCCCCCGGAGACGACGACGACGACGACGACGACGACGACGACGACGACGACTTCGGAACCGAGTAGACGAGCGGGTTCCACGTGGAGGATATGGGGCGTTGACGCCATCTGCGTTTTTCCTCTCCATCCCGCTCACGCTCCTCTGCATCGTGGGCGGACGCGACCTCCTCTTCGCATCCGTCTCGACCTGTCCCGTCATTTTCGAGAACGAGGCAAGTCGAAGGCAAATCGCCAAAATTCCTCGCGGGGCTCCGGCCTCCGCCCCGCACCCCGCCCTCCCACCCTGGACCCAAGTGTGTTTTCCGTCCAGAGTCGAGCAAATACACGAAAATACACGCTCCATGCTCAAATACACAAAAAATACAAAAGAAAGAAAGAAAGAAAAAAGACAACCCAAGGGAGGGATGGGAGGACGGCACGCCGCCACCACACAGGGATTTTAAGGAGAGGAGTGTGGTGGTGCTAGCCGTCGCCCACCCTAGCCCTTGGTCGTCTGCCTCTTTCTATCTCCCTTCGCAGTCCCTCGCCGATTCTCGCTGCAACCTTCATGCCACCTCGCGGTCGTCCCACTCTCGTCGTTCTCCCTCCTGTCGCTTCTTCCTCTGTCGCGTCGCTCTCCTCTGCCTCGTCCTGCGACGCCGCCGCCGCCTGCCGCTCCCTTGCTCTCGCTTCTTCTCCCGCCTTTCGGCGCAGCTCTGCCCTCCTCGCGGCATATTTTGGCCCCTCGAGTTTAGAGTTTATCGAGCTCTCCTCGCGCAAGGACGACTCTTCTGACGCCCACTGCGATCATTTGCCGCCAAGTCATATCGTTGCTCAGGTCCACTCTCTCTTCGAACACTTGTACCTCCACCGATGATGTTGGCGCTGGGGTCCCCTTGAGCACTTGAGCACTTGATAGGGTCGATTCCGCATGGTACGGGACCCCTCGATCGTCTGGCCCTCCCTCACTGGTGTGTTCATTGGGGGGGGTCATAACAAACACGGTACAGGATCGAGGTGCACGCTGCTGAGGGACCCCAGCGGGTAGATCGAGCAGTGTCGTCCCCCCTCTCCATCATCTCACTGGGAGACGTCGGCGGTGGTGGCGGTGTGACCGATCGAGCTACAAGAGGAGCTTGTTCAGCAGGATCCGGGACAGTCAGATGCACTACCTCACTGGGCCTGAGACCATCGTACGACCAGCATCCCGTCACCCCTCCGGATTTGTGTGGGGTCGAACCACTCCGGGATGGGCAAGCCCATTGAGCATTGTTGTAACGTTCCATTGGTTACTTGTCAAAATTCTGCAAAGGGGTGTGAACGGAGAGAGCAAACTCCTGGCAGCTCCCACAGCCGAAATGTGCGCCAGCTGCCCGCTCACCTGTGTCACGCCGCCGCGCACGCACCTCGCTATGTGCTCGCGCGAGCTCCCGCCCGAGCCTCCAGCTCGGTGTCCCACTGCTGCGGAGCCGATCGCTTCTCCTCGGCGCTCGCGTCGAGCCGAGCTCTCGGCACTCTACGGCAGGCGTCGCTGTGCGGGGCGCCCGTTTCCTGCTGGCCCGAGCGGAAAGCTCCACGTGCCCGCGCGAGCTCCCGGCCGAGCCTCCAGCTCGGCGTCCCACTGCTGAGGAGCCGATCGTCGTCCGTCGTCCGTCGGTTCTCTCGAGGAGCCGAGCTCTTTGGCCGGCGACGCTGCAGGACGGCGCGCGCGCACCCCCCCCCCTCCCTCACCCGCGCGCTCTTCCGCCGGCGGCGCACACGCACCCCTCGCCCCGGCGCTCTTCCGCGGCGCAGCCCCCCCCCCCCCCCCCCTCCCTCGATCTCGCGGCGAGAGCACGAGCGCGCCGTCCTCCGGCGACGCGCCGCCACGCTCTTCCTTAGGTCGTCCTCCGAGATATCGGTGCCGGACCGGCGGGGCGGGGGCGGGGCGGCGTCGGAGCAAGTGTCTCGGCCGTCGGTCGACGGAGCGGCGACCCGCGAGCACGCTTCGTCGGCGCCCGACGAGGGTGGTGCCGCTGTCGCTCTGCCGCGTGCGCAGGCGTGCGCAGGCGTGCCGAGGTCTCGCGACGGCACTCAGCCCGAGCCCCTCCGGGCGCTCGATCGTATGCTCGTGGAGGCGTCGCGCGGCCGCAGTTTTCGCAGCGGCGGCCGCCGCTGCGGTGGATGCGGGCCAGAAAGAAGGCCGCGCGCGCGGCCAGGGGCCAGGGGCTGGCTCTGGCTCGGGCGAGGGCGATCCCGGTTGTCCCTCCGCGGGCGCCTCTGGTCATGCCCGCTTGCTCGACGGCTGGGTTGTGCGTGCGCGCGACTCTCGAGTCGTCGGCGAGTAGTGTGCGCGGGCGGTGGGTGCCGTGGAGATTAGGGGAGATCGCTTTGAGCTGCGGGAGATGTTTGGGAGAACGACCAACGAGAGATACAGACACGGCGGTACGGTGTCTGGAGTAACATCTCAGAGATTGAGCAGCGCAGGGGGTGTGCACCTGCCCCCCCATCTCCGGTCCAACGAGTAGAAACATGTTTCCAAAAAGCAGCTACGCCCCGACACGACGACGAGACTCACTCTCCTCGCACTTCGCAGCAACCACAACCACAAGGTCCCAAGGATCGGGCGGGAGAGGAATTAGCTCAGCGAGAGACACGCACTCACACTCACACACACACACAGACACACACACACACACACACAGAGAGAGAGAGAGAGCGAGCGAGCGAGCGAGAGAGCGAGCGAGCGAGAGAGAGAGCGAGAGTACAGTACAGTGATCAACAGAGTCAGACCCCCACCCACACGCCGCGCAGTCAGCGCGCAGTGTGGGAAGCGACGACGAGACTCACTCCTCGCACTCGCAGCACGGATCCAACGGGAGGAACGAGGGGACGCCCGGGCAGCCCCCGGGGCACGCGCAGCCGTTACGGTGCGCGTCCTGCCCGCCGCCCGGCATCGGCGCATCCTCCGCCGCCGCCGGGGCCGGCGGCTCGCCCGGGATTGGCGCGTCCGTCATCGGCGCGCCCGGCATCGGCGCGCCCGGTGGCGCGCCCGGCATCGGCGCATCGTCCGCCGCGGACCGCGGCGGCCCATGCGCCCCACAATAGGGCACGGCCACGCCGGGCGTCGCCCGCAGGAACGCGGCAAAGGAGTCGTGGTCGAACGTGCCCTCCATGATGGCGAGCCGCGTCGCCGCGTGGGGCGGGCGGTTGATGGCGTCGACGACGACGACGCCCCACGCGTGCTTGACGGCGTCAGCCTGCTCGAGCCCGCGCAGCCACTCCGCCGCGTCCTTCGCGGTGCACTCGTTGTACGACGACGTGCGGGCGGCGAGCATGCGCCGCATCGCCAAGTAGTCGCAATCGCTGCAGCCGGCGCGCTGCACCACGGGCGGCAGCGTGTAGCGCGTCACGGCCGGGAGGTGCTGCGCCGGGAAGCAGAGGGCGTCGCTGCACGCCGGGCAAAGGGCCAGGTGGCGGAGCGCGAGCCCCGCGCGAGTGCGCCGCGAGTGCGCGAGAGCCGCCGCTAGGCGGCGGTAGCTCTCATAGAGAGCGCCTGCGGGCTGCTGCTCGCGCAGCGCCACCTCGAACGCGAACTTTGCGTCCGCGACGAGCTGCGGCGCGTGCGGCGCCTCGCCGTGCGCCTCTGCGTCCGCCTCGCGCAGCGTCAGCGCGACGCCGCGCCGCGCGCCGAGCAGCCGCGCGCGCGTCAGCCAATGCAACGGCCAGCACTGCGGCAGCAGCAGCTCCTGCCCATCGGCGCCGCGCCAGGGCTGCTGCTTGAGCTTTGGGTCGGCGCGCCATTGCGGCGGCTTGGGGAGGCACTGCCGGTACCACAGTAGCAAACGCGCGTCGAGCTGTTGCGTGGACAGCGAGTCCGGGTCGCACGAGAAGGCGTTCGGGTCAGCGTACGGGCCCTCCATCGCAGCGAGTTCGTAGTGCATCTGGTGGACGCGGATCGTTAAAC
>NW_005200155.1:143385-144813 GCF_000372725.1 Emiliania huxleyi CCMP1516 | reverse complement strand
CGTCTGCCTCTTCCACTTCCTATCTCCTCCTCTCTTCGCAGTCCCTCGCCGATTCTCGCTGCAACCTTCATGCCACCTCGCGGTCCACGTCCCACTCTCGTCGTTCTTTCTCCTGTCGCTTCAAGCCTTCATCCTCTGTCGCGTCGCTCTCCCCTGCCTCGGTCTGCGACGCCGCCGCCGCCTGCCACTCCCTTGCTCTCGCGGCTTCTCCCGCCTCTGACTCGGCGCAGCTCCGCTCTCCTCGCAGCGTATTTTGGCCCCTCGAGTTTATCGAGCTCTCCTCGCGCAAGGACGACTCTACTTCTGAAAAACAATGTGTGAGTGTTGAGTTTTTTTACCTTTGATTCTCTGCTGCTTGATTCTTACGTCCTTAACCCGCGAAAAGGCAGGCTAGTACTTGTGTGCTCACACCACTGCACTGTGGGGGGTGCCGAGCCATGTATGTGTGCGTGACGCGTGCGAATTTTTTCTTGCGAGAAGGCGCTTGGCACCTTGGGCTTGGCTCGCGGCGGCCGGCGCTCCTTCCCGCTGTGCTCGCGACGTGCCCCGCGCTGCGCGTCGCCAGGTCGCGATCTACGTGCCGGCGCACCAAGTCCAAGCTGGAGTTGATCGTTGCTTCCCTTTCGCGAGGCGGTGCGATTGCCGGAGGCCTTGGTCTCCCCTCTGCCCGTACGTGCGACTTTCGCAACTCCCCAGGTCGTCTCACTCACTCACTTGACAAAACAAAACACTTGAGCACGTTTGGGACGTTTATCACGTTTGGAGAGAGAGAGAGAGATTTTCTCTTCCATTTCTCTTACACGTTTGGTGGCCCTAACTCGACACAAAAACAAAGCGTGTTAGAGTTGTTTGATATTGCTGAAACTCTCTCTCTAGCTCGAGGCTTTGATTCTTGTACTTGTTGGTTTTCAAAAATATCTCTCTTGTTCTGCAAAGGGGTGTGAACGGAGAGAGCAAACTCCTGGCAGCTCCCACAGCCGAAATGTGCGCCAGCTGCCCGCTCACCTGTGTCACGCCGCCGCGCACGCACCTTGCTATGTGCTCGCGCGAGCTCCCGCCCGAACCTCCAGCTCGGCGTCCCACTGCTTGGGAGCCGATCGCTTTTCCTCGGCGCTCGCGTCGAGCCGAGCTCTCGGCACTCTACGGCGGGCGTCGCTGTGCGGGGCGCCCGTTTCCTGCTGGCCCGAGCGGAAAGCTCCACGCGCCCGCGCGAGCTCCCGGCCGAGCCTCCAGCTCGGCGTCGCACTGCTGAGGAGCAATTTGTCGTCCGTCGGTGCTCTCGAGGAGCCGAGCTCCTTGGCCTGCGGCCGGCGACGCTGCAGGACGGCGCGCGCGCGCACCCCCTAATGATTTACCCGGGCGCTCTTCCGCGGTCGGCGCACACGCACCCCTCGCCCCGGGGCTCTTCCGCGGCGCAGCCCCCCCCCC
>NW_005200155.1:137739-142490 GCF_000372725.1 Emiliania huxleyi CCMP1516 | reverse complement strand
CGTCGTATCGGCGCGCCCGGCATCGGCGCGCCCGGTGGCGCGCCCGGCATCGGCGCATCGTCCGCCGCGGACCGCGGCGGCCCATGCGCCCCACAGTAGGGCACGGCCACGCCGGGCGTCGCCCGCAGGAACGCGGCAAAGGAGTCGTGGTCGAACGTGCCCTCCATGATGGCGAGCCGCGTCGCCGCGTGGGGCGGGCGGTTGATGGCGTCGACGACGACGACGCCCCACGCGTGCTTGACGGCGTCAGCCTGCTCGAGCCCGCGCAGCCACTCCGCCGCGTCCTTCGCGGTGCACTCGTTGTACGACGACGTGCGGGCGGCGAGCATGCGCCGCATCGCCAAGTAGTCGCAATCGCTGCAGCCGGCGCGCTGCACCACGGGCGGCAGCGTGTAGCGCGTCACGGCCGGGAGGTGCTGCGCCGGGAAGCAGAGGGCGTCGCTGCACGCCGGGCAAAGGGCCAGGTGGCGGAGCGCGAGCCCCGCGCGAGTGCGCCGCGAGTGCGCGAGAGCCGCCGCTAGGCGGCGGTAGCTCTCATAGAGAGCGCCTGCGGGCTGCTGCTCGCGCAGCGCCACCTCGAACGCGAACTTTGCGTCCGCGACGAGCTGCGGCGCGTGCGGCGCCTCGCCGTGCGCCTCTGCGTCCGCCTCGCGCAGCGTCAGCGCGACGCCGCGCCGCGCGCCGAGCAGCCGCGCGCGCGTCAGCCAATGCGACGGCCAGCACTGCGGCAGCAGCAACTCCTGCCCATCGGCGCCGCGCCAGGGCTGCTGCTTGAGCTTTGGGTCGGCGCGCCATTGCGGCGGCTTGGGGAGGCACTGCCGGTACCACAGTAGCAAACGCGCGTCGAGCTGTTGCGTGGACAGCGAGTCCGGGTCGCACGAGAAGGCGTTCGGGTCAGCGTACGGGCCCTCCATCGCAGCGAGCTCGTAGTGCATTTCAGCGCCCATGCTCGGCGGCCTGTGATCGCCGCCGTACGTCTGCAGGAGCCGCCGCACCTCGCGGACGATGGTCCTGTTGAAGGCGATGGTGATGTTGTCCTTCTCGACCGCCTCCGTCGCCTCCCCCTCGCCCAGCGGCTTGTCCGCCGTTTGGTACGCGTCCTTCGTCTCGACGGTGCCTCCGTCGGCCGCGTCGAGAACGCCCAGCAAGGCATCAGTGGCGATGGATAGCGTGCGCGCTGACGCCTCGCGAGCCGCCTCCCCCTCCCCCTCCTCCTCGCCGTCCTCCAGCTGCTCGAACAGCCGTGCAGCCGTCTTTTTTGCCTGCGCTCGCCGCACCGCGATCAGCTCCTCCTCCGCCGCCGCGCCCTCCGAGGCCTCCGCCGCCGCCGCGGCGGCGGCGGCGGGCGACGGCGTCGCGGTGGCGGCGGCGGCAGCCGCAGCCTTGCTCTCCGCCCGCTTCGCCGCCTCCCGCAGCCTCTTGTGGCGCGTGGCGCGCGCGGTTTTGGCTTGCCCGGGTCGCTTGGGGTCAAACTCGATGGTCTCGATGCGCCAGTGGTGACGCGCGTAGGCCTCGCCGAGCGCGCGCACGACCCTTGCCCACAGCTTGCACTCCGCCTCGACGTCGCCCTGGAAGTGTGGCACCCTGTGCCACGGCCGCTCCGGGTTGTCCTTCTCGAGCTCCCGGTCGTAATCCTCGTGGCGCGCGGCAAGGACGGCGCGCCAGCGCTGCTCCGTCTGCGCAGGCCGGGGCCGCTCGACCATGAGCGCGTCCATCTCGACGTCCGCGTTCTCCTTCTCGCCGCCGCCGCCGGCGAGCGGCTTGCGCCGGCGCCGGCGGCCGGACGCCGCCGCCGGCGCAGGTGCGGGCGGAGTCGCGCGCCCCGTCTCGTTGTCGGGCGACTCCTCGCCGCCGGCGGCGTCGGGTGCGGCGACGTCGGCCTGCGAGTCGCGAGGGCGGCCTGCACCGGCGGCGGTCCGCAACGTCTCGCGGCGCGCCGCCAGCCACGCCGTGAACTCATGGGCGATGTCGCTGTCGTCGGGCGGCTGGTACAAGCTCGGCTGGATGTGGTCCATGAAGGCCTCCATCTCGGCCGCGGTCACGTCGTCGGGCGCGTCGACGGGCTGCAAGGCCGTGGACCGCACGGCGGGGCGGCTGCGCCAGGACTGGCGCGTCGCTGACGACGAGCCGAAGCAAAAAGGGCTGCACGACGGCAAGCCCGGCTGCATTCTCGCGCCGGGACGGCGATCCTGGTCGAGCACGAGACGCCGCCTGCTTTTGCGGTCGTTTCTTTTCTTGATTCCGTTTGTTGCAAACGGAATGAGTTGCAAAACCCTGAATAAAAAAACAAAACGCGAAAATCCCCTTTGCAGCCAAGCCTACCCGGCACCTAATTCTCTCTTGTGTCTTGATTCTTACGTCATTCACCCGCCAAAAGCTAAGGAACAACTCTCTCCCTCCCACAAAAGGAAGGCAGGTGTGCACTCGTGCTAGTACTTGTGTGCTCACACCACTGCACTGTGGGGGGTGCTGCCGAGCCATGTATGTGCGTGACGTACTACGGAGCACTTGGAGCACTTGGAGTGCATGCAGTCAGCAACCGCACATCCAGGGCCGGGGGGCTAAGAAGCACACCCAGCGGGCCAGATGATTGGCATCGGGGTACGTGGCAGTGAGCGTGAGTGAGTGAGTCACACACACTCATGCAGAATTCGTTTCCTCGGTGAGCCGGTGTGTGTGCCAGTCGCAGTCCGCGCCAGTCTGCACCCTTGTCGTGCCAGTGTGCTGTGAAAGCGGCGTTAACGAGAATTCTTTCCGGCTTCGAAAATTCTTTCCCTCTTAACGGAGTCGCTTAGGCGGCTCCGGTGGTGAGCCGGTGTGTGTGCCAGTCCGCGCCAGTCCGCGCCCTTGTCGTGCCAGTGTGCAGTGACGGCTAACCTCGAAATCTGCACCTTGGATGGCTGCGCTCCCTGTTTCGCAGCCATCCGTGCTAAAGATGGCTGGCACGCCTAGATCTCAGCCATGCACTCCTACCGGATGGCTGAGAACTAGGCATGCCAGCCACCCTTAATTCACATGGTTGCAATTAAAGCATCCTGGCCACTCCGCCCTCCCAGCACACGCGCCATTTTGGCTGCGTTCCCGTCAGCGCAGCCATCCTCCGGCCGATGACTGAGATGACCGCGCCCCCTCCATGAATTCGATTGCTTGGCTGGCATACAGCCGTCGCAGCCATCCATCGGCCGGAGGATGGCTGAGCTTACTATATCCTGACCAAGCGTTCCAACGCGATGGCTGAGAGATCACGACGCCAGCCATCCAGAACAAGGGTGTGGTGGCTCGCGGAGCGAGAGTGGAGCCACCTGGGCTCGTGTCGGGGGCGGCGAGAAGGCCGGGTCGTATTCGCGACAGCCATCCTCCGGCCGATGGATGGCTGCGATGGCTGTATGCCAGCCAAGCAGCCATCATGCGGCCGGGCGGATGGCCGGGACACAGCCATCGCAGCCATCGGCCGGAGGATGGCTACAAAAAAATTTTTTTTTCAAAGGCAAAAACGCCAGCCTACGCCCTCCCCTCACACTGACACTTCTCCCCTATTCCCGTCTTTAGGTTGCGCACATCTCCCAGCGAGCTAGGTTCTCCGCTTTTTCTCCCCTAGTCATCTGCCCGCGCCGCGCGCCTCTGTGGGCGTCTAGTGCAGCCACTGACAGAACTGTTCCAAAGGAGTGGTCAACGTCTCGCCTGAAGTCGGGTGGGCTCGCGCACTGCTTAGCCCTAGGGGAGGGGTGTGTGTGAGGTGTCGGAATGGTAAGGTTTCAGGCCGCCAAGGTGTGGGGGATTTGGGGGATGAGTCAGGAGCCAGCAGCCTTCCTGCTGGACCTGAGTTCACAGCTCCTCCGCCCGACGGGGTGGTCCCTTGGATTCGGGCCCCGCTCCCTTTTCCTGCGCCTGGTCTGTCCCTGTCAAGTGTGTGTTGCGAGATGCAGAGCTGGTTAGGCTGGAGCGCGGGCGGTGCGGTGGCAGGCGAGGGCAGCGCGGTAGGCGAGAGGCGGCCGCGGGGCTTCGAGTGGCGCGATAGGAGGGTAGGCTGGCTGTGGAGGGGCGAATGAGTAGTGCTTTATGAGCGGCCAGTTTTGTGCGTATTGCATATCGAGCCTGCGGTGTGGCCTAGTTGGTGCAGCGTTCGGGTCGGGGACGTTTTGGTCGTTGGTTCGAGCCCAGCTGGTGCAGTTCGTAGTCGCGTAGCGCGCGGGTGCGCGGCAGCCTCGGCAACCGAGGCGACAGTGGCGAGCAGGGGCGAGCAGGGGTCAGAGCAGTGCGGCGCGCCGAATTTTTTTCGATGGGCTCGGTCAGTGGGCGTGTCAGGAGGCGGCCGGCCGGGAGAAACTCGGCAGTAAAACTCCCACGCCGGCCCAGGAGGTGGGAGTGTCACGGAGGCGGCCATTGGCGCGCGCTCCTTGTCTTCGTGGGTCCGAGTTTTTCCGGAGGATGGCTGCACTGGCTGGATGGCAGCCAAAATGGCGTGTGCTGGTAGGGCGGAGTGGCTAGGATCCTGCAATTGCAGCCATGCGTGTTAAGGATGGCTGGCATGCCTGTATCCCAGCCATCGGGTAGGAGTAGCTCGCGGAGATCTGGCTGTGATAGAGCCTGTGTCAGCCGTATGCGGGAAAAACTCGGACCCACGAAGACCCGGAGCGCGCAGTTCATAGGTGAGATCTGCTGAGACAAAACCTTTTGGGCTGGCTGCGGTGATGCGCTGCCGAGCTTGGACTGGCTGGCGGCGGCAGCTGGCGCCAACTGTATCGGCTTCT
>NW_005200155.1:108865-135998 GCF_000372725.1 Emiliania huxleyi CCMP1516 | reverse complement strand
ATCTCGCTTTCATCTCGCTTTCATCTCGCTTTCATCTCGCTTTCATCTCGGGCCATCTCGGGCCATCTCGGGCCATCCGAGGGCGGGTGAGCTGCACGGTGAGAATAAGAAGACGAGTCATGATGACACAGGCAGGGGCTCTGCGATACCGCCGAGTCCTCGCCCTCCGACGAGGGAAGCGGCGAGGGGAAGGCGGAGGAGCTGGGGTTGAGCCGTTCTCGGCCGAGAGATGCCGAGAGATGATGGCGAGAGGATGGGCGAGAGTAGGCGGAGCGCCAGCTGGGCGTGCGCGTCTGCGCGGCGCTGCTGCTGCGGGCGCGCGCAGAGGGCCTCTCGCTGACAACCCTCTCTCTCTCTCTCTCTCTCTCTCTCTCTCTCTCTCTCTCTCTCTCTCTCTCTCTCTCTCTCTCTCTCTCTCTCTCTCTCTCTCTCTCTCTCTCTCTCTCTCTCTCTCTCTCTCTCTCTCTCTCTCTCTCTCTCTCTCTCTCTCTCTCTCTCTCCAACCCTCTCTCTCCCGGCCCCGCGGCAGCCGCGCGCCGCCGTGACCGCCTCCGCGCCCCGCGGCTCAGGTTCATGACCTTCGGCCTCGACCAGTTCCCCTTCGGCATGGCCCTCCGGCTGCTCGACCTGCTCTTCTACGAGCGGACAGTGATGCCCCTCTTCCGCCTCGCGCTCGCGCTGCTCAAAAAGCGCCAGCGCGCCCTCCTCGCGATCCGAGACTCGACCGAGATGATGACGGCGCTGCGCAGGCTGCCACTCTCCATCAGCGACGACAAAATCGAGGCCTTCTTCTCGCGCGACGTGGCGGCGCAGAAGCCAAAGCTCAGCCGGCCCCACATCCTCTCGCCTCCGGCGGTCGCCGGCAACGGCGGCGCGGACCCCTTTCCCGCACAGGCCTGATGCCCCGGGAGTGGGCTAGGCCGAGGGTTTGGCAGAGCGGACAGGGCGAGGGGGCGCGTCCCGCTGCGGCGAGCTGGCGAGAGGAGCGCGGGCCGGCGCGGCCGAGATGCCACGGCGAACCTGCGGCCACGTCTCTGCGCGGAGCTTTGAAAGAGGTAGTGGTCTTGAGACCTGAGACGGCGCGGACGCAAAACCGAAACGCAAGACAAAAGGTAGCCGGAAGACGATTTTTCTCGGGGTTGGCCTTGCCCTTGGGCATAGGACGTCGACCGCCTCCACTGTGAACCACTTTTGATGCCAGGGCGGGAAGAGCACAATGCTCAGGGTGGGACAAAACACCGACAGACGAGAGAAGAGGCCACAAAACAGACAAGCAGAATGGCAGGAGAGAGAGGCTCTGCAGGCGAGCCGCCCCTGGGCTCTCGCGTCTCTCTCTCTCGATTCGACCCCTGCTTTCGACCGATCAAAAGCAGGTCGAATCGCATCACAAATGTGGGAAGCCAAAAACCTCCCTTGGCTTCCCACACAAACCCCCCTTCATGGGTGGGGGGAGCAGCAAATGAGGTAGTCTCTGCAAAATCACTGTCCCAGTGAATTCGCCCTAGACGCCTCCGTGTGGACTCGCAGCTCCGGCTGGATGTCGGCGACCTAAAGCTCGGCGGTCGTCGCTTCGCGCCGGCCGACTCCCTATAGGACGTCGACCGCCTCCACTGTGAACCACTTTTGATGCCTAATCTCAAAGTATAGCCAGGGGGGATACCCGTAGCCCCCAAAGTGAACTGCCTGATCGACTCCCCGGCACACGGCGGAGGAGGAGGAAGACAGCACAACCCCATCGCCAATCCTGTCGAGGTCGATCCACCGTCTCGCGCGTGAATCGGCCGAGACCTCTCCCTCGAGACGAGGGCCCACCCTTGTGTCGAGTGCCCCTCCAATAGCTCAGTAGAAGCGCGACGTGTACGGCCATGACCATCACCATCGTAGGTCCTTGCACTGCGACTGCGCCGCCGGCCAAGCTCCAGTGCGGTTGACCCCCATCGAGGGACTGCCCGGCGATAGGGCTGTCGCCTCGTCCATGCCGCTGACCGCGCCCAGCAGCGGGTGCTCGCCGCTGTCCACGGACGCGGCTCGTCAGGCGGCGCACTGCCGCCGGCTGCAGCGACGGCTGCCCTGGCCGTCGCGTCCTCGAGAGAGGCGAGCGAGCCGGCAGCAGAGCCCGCATGGCCCTCACCGCCACAGCCGCTCTGCCTGCTGACCTCGCTCTCGCCGCCGCCTGCAGCGGCGCCTCCGCGGCTCCGAGAGGACCCGGCCCGCGGCCGCGCCTCGCCGAGCGCCTCGTCGACGCCCTCGGCGACGCCTCCTCGCGTCGCGTGCCCGTGAGCGGCGACCGCACCGCCGGCAGAGCTCGAGTGGCCCTCCACGCCACCCCGAGACTGCCCGGCGATGATGCCTCCGCCGCCGCGCGTTGCCGCCGCTGCCTCGCAGCGGCTGTGTGCCTCGGCGCCGAGCCGAGACATGTCAGGCGGCGTGCTGCCGCCCACTGAGACGAGGCCCGTCCCCTCGTCGCGCACCGCGTCGCTCGCGCCTCCGCCAAAGCGATCTCGATTACGCTTTGCGGCGACGGCGCCATCGACGCCAACTTGCGCCGCCGCTCTCGCCCGGCAGCGGGTGCTCGCCGCTGTCCACGGACGCGGCTCGTCAGGCGGCGCACTGCCGCCGGCTGCAGCGACGGCTGTCCCGGCCGTCGCGTCCTCGAGAGAGGCGAGCGAGCCGGCAGCAGAGCCCGCATGGCCCTCACCGCCACAGCCGCTCTGCCTGCTGACCTCGCTCTCGCCGCCGCCTGCAGCGGCGCCTCCGCGGCATCGAGAGGACCCGGCCCGCGGCCCCGCTTCACCGAGCGCCTCGTCGACACCCTCGGCGACGCCTCCTCGCGTCGCGTGCCCGTGCGTGGCGACCGCACCGCCGGCAGAGCTCGAGTGGCCCTCCACGCCACCCCGAGACTGCCCGGCGATGGTGCCTCCGCCGCCGCGCGTTGCCGCCGCTGCCTCGCAGCGGCTGTGTGCCTCGGCGCCGAGCCGAGACATGTCAGGCGGCCCGCCGCCGGCCACCGAGACGAGGCCCGTCCCCTCGTCGTGCACCGCGTCGCTCGCGCCTCCGCCAAAGCGATCTCGATCACGCTTTGCGGCGACGGCGCCATCGACGCCAACTCGCGCCGCTGCTCTCGCCCAGCAGCGGGTGCTCGCCGCTGTCCACGGACGCGGCTCGTCAGGCGGCGCACTGCCGCCCGCTGCAGCGACGGCTACCCCGGCCGTCGCGTCCTCGAGAGAGGCGAGCGAGCCGGCAGCAGAGCCCGCATGGCCCTCACCGCCACAGCCGCTCTGCCTGCTGACCTCGCTCTCGCCGCCGCCGCCTGCAGCGGCGCCTCCGCGGCTCCGAGAGGACCCGGCCCGCGGCCGCGCCTCGCCGAGCGCCTCGTCGACGCCCTCGGCGACGCCTCCTCGCGTCGCGTGCCCGTGAGCGGCGACCGCACCGCCGGCAGAGCTCGAGTGGCCCTCCACGCCACCCCGAGACTGCCCGGCGATGGTGCCTCCGCCGCCACGCCTTGCCGCCGCTGCCTCGCAGCGGCTGTGTGCCTCGGCGCCGAGCCGAGACATGCCAGGCGGCGTGCTGCCATCCACCGAGACGAGGCCCGTCCCCTCGTCGTGCACCGCGTCGCTCGCGCCTCCCACTGACGCGGCTCGTCAGGCGGCGCACTGCCACCGGCTACAGCGACGGCTACCCCGGCCGTCGCGTCCTCGAGAGAGGCGAGCGAGCCGGCAGCAGAGCCCGCATGGCCCTCACCGCCACAGCCGCTCTGCCTGCTGACCTCGCTCTCGCCGCCGCCGCCTGCAGCGGCGCCTCCGCGGCTCCGAGAGGACCCGGCCCGCGGCCCCGCCTCGCCGAGCGCCTCGTCGACGCCCTCGGCGACGCCTCCTCGCGTCGCGTGCCCGTGCGTGGCGACCGCACCGCCGGCAGAGCTCGAGTGGCCCTCCACGCCACCCCGAGACCGCCCGGCGATCGTGCCTCCGCCGCCACGCCTTGCCGCCGCTGCCTCGCAGCGGCTGTGTGCCTCGGCGCCGAGCCGAGACATGCCAGGCGGCGTGCTGTCGCCCCAGCAAATCCTGTCGTGCGCAGCGTCAAAACTAATTTGAGCATGCATTGGCTCTGCATCCACATCGCAGTCGCTCCAACCACTGCCAGCTCCCTTGACGCTGCTCCGTACTGCAGCGATCTCCTTGAGAGATGCGCTAAGGCCATGCGTTGCGGCCTCTTTACCGTCAGCGTGTTCCAGCCTACCAGACTCACGTATCGGAACCACTTCCCGACGACGAATATGGTTGACGCTCGAACACGTTGCTGTTGCTTCTGGAGGTGGCCTTCCACCCCCGCGCCAACCCCTCCCAACCCCAACAAAACACCGACAGACGAGAGAAGAGGCCACAAAACAGACAAGCAGAATGGCACAGTACGGCTTTACGACGGACATACCATCGTACAACAGAGAGAGGCCCTAACCTGTCGTCCTGCCAACACGCCCTCGATCTGTTCCGTCCCGAGACCGTCATCTCTTACGACATTCTTTACGACATATCTCACATCATCGTCAACCCGTACACCGCTCAACTCTGCGTCGCCGCCTTCAGCTCCAGACCAGCCATCACCCTCGCCACGTTACTACCTGGGGTCTGGGCCGCCGGCAACGGGAAGAAGAAGAAGGAGCCGCCCGTCTATGCTCTTTATATCCCTCGACTCGGACGCGGCATCTTCAGCTGCTGGGATCTCTGCGCTGCACATGGGGCAATCGGCGGCAGCGGAGCGATCCACAAAAAGTACGGTGAAGACAATGGGGGCGTCCCGGCAGCGCTTCAACACATCAACCTACACGTGCCGCTCCCTGCCGGCTTCCCGATTGCACTTGACCACTGGTACCCCTTCAACAGCGATCCCGTGCCAGCGACCGAAGCGGCGGCAGCCAACCCCACCCTCCTCACGCCCGGTGCCCTCGGTACCGCCACCGCCGACGCCACCGCCACCGCCACCGCAGCCGCCACCGCAGCCGCAGCCACGCCCCCCACCGCGCCTCCCTCTGTCGAGATGAAGCTCCGCGACGACGCCCGTGGACTGCACGCGCAGGGAGAGGCGCACGAGCTCCCGCACGGCAAGCGACTTCTCGGCATGCGCCGCCTGACGCCTGTCGGCATCCCATTCTTGCAAGCAAGCCACATTTCTACCGACGACCGCGTATTTGGTCGCGGAGAGGACGTTTTGGTACGTTTTGGCACCAGCTGAAGGCTTGCACGGACAAGAGCCCGTTGAGCACTTGAGCACTGGATAGGGCCGATTCCGCAATGATGAGGTCGATGTTGCACTTGGGCCGCCTCTCGCGCTGCGCGTTGCGCTCCTCTTCCGCCTGCAGCTCTTTCACCGCTCCCGTGAGGAAGGGCTCGAGATCGTACTGCCGCACCGCCTCGCACGCGTCGATCTCTTTGCCGATGAGCCGCGCGTCCGCGAGCGGCATGTTGCGCTCACGTGCGACGCGTTTGAGTGTCTCGATGAAGACGTCGGGCTGGAAGCTGCCGTGATGCGGCGGCTCGCAGTGGACGATTGCGAAGCCTGAGCACTTGCCGCCGCGTTGGAAGGCCGTTGACCTCAGGTTCCAAGCGCCGTTGCGGATGTCACGGCCTTCGAGCTCGAGTCTCGGGCTGGCGCGCGTACTCCAGCGCGGCCTGCTCCGGCGTGGACGTTGAAGCCATTGCGCGACACTGTCGCCGTGTACGGCCTCGCGCCTTGACCTTGCTGACACCCTTGAAGCCGGACGCGGTTTTCTTCGACCGCAGCAGCGTGAGGCCCTCCTCCTGGGCCGCGCCGCGTGAGCCTGCTCGGCTGTGAGCTCGATGTATCCAGCCGACGTCGGCGTGCCGGTGCGCAAGAGCCGCGGAGAGACGGCGGCACGCTTCACTGCTGGCACGCAAGCCGACCGCGCAGCAATTCCCGCGTCTTTTTTTGAGCTTGGCGGACACAGTAGGGTCTAGGCGGACACACTAGCGACGTATCGCTCTCGGGCCCACAGACATCCCGCACACCCGCCGCCCCCGCGCGCGCCCCGCCCCGCCCCGGCCGGGCGGGAGAAAGGGGAGTGCCAGTTTCATTGGGATGGCAACAGAACGAGTACCTTGCACTCTGGCGAGGGGGCGCTGGCGCGTGGCGGAGTCGTGGCCGGCAGAAGGGCGAGGTCGCCGTGCCTGTGTTTGGGGCTAACACGCCCGAGGGGCGTGTACGCTAGCGCGGTCGTTTACGGTGGCAACGGAGTGTGGCGCCACAACGACGGTGTCGGTGGACTCCCCGGCGGTGCCGGCGGCGGGGCGCCCCCCGCCCGCCGCCCCCGCGCCCCCGGCACATCGCACAAAGCTCTCATAAAGGGCCGGGCCAATCGCGAATCGGCCAGACCGGTCGGGATCGGATGAGGAACCCAAAGCGAAAATAGTCGTTAGCCCTGTACCTAAGGTAAGCGCCGGTCTCACAATTCCGCTTTCGGCTCATCAGCGGCATTCGCGAGATTGGCCGCGTACTCCTGCGACGCCGGCATGAGTCGCAGCGCCTCCTCGAACGCGGCCCTCGCCTCCGCTCTTCGACCGGGGATCGCCATGCGCACCAGGCCGAGCGCGTTCCAGCCTTTGGGCGCCGCCGGCCGCAGCTCGGCGGCGGCGCGAAAGTGGCGCTCCGCCCCCTCAAAGTCGCCGAGCGCGTGCAGCGCACTGCCCAAGTTGTGCGACGCGGCGTGGTAGCCCTGCGACCGCAACGCCAGCGCCGCCTCGAATGCGCCCACCGCCTCGGTGTGCTTGCCGTGCTTGAGCAGGGCGTCGCCAAAGTGCAGCTGGCCGGCCGCATAGTCAGAAGCCGCGATGCGCCTTGACGTAGCCGTGTTTCTGTTTTGTGCCGAGCGTTGTTGTGACGTTGGCCGCGTGCTCAGCGTAGCGAAAGATGGCGGAGGCTGATGGCAATGACGACGCGGCGGAGGACATGGAGTCTGTGGCCACAGAGCGCGTGGCGATGAGCGTGGCGTGGAGCCCCGCTCGAAACGGCGGTCAGCGCGCACAGTGAGCCGCCGTCGCAGATCTGCAACCAACTTCTTCACAGCCTTGTTATGAGAAGAAAATAGGTCCTTTGCCGCTGTGCGCTGGTCTGTGAGAGGTTGAGGTGCGAGCCCTGGAGGCCCTGGGGATGGGGGGAGTTCACACAGGGGCTCTAACAGCACACTGAGGGCCCAACTTGAGAATCGTGCTGTGGAGTGAGTGGGGTTGTTTGGTGTTGGGTTGATAACAAGCACGGTCGATCCGTCGAAGCGATACACTCGTTCCTGTCACGTTGGACGGCTTGCACGGAGCTCAACAGGAAGAGCCGTGCTGCAAGAAGAGCTCGATGGGGAGCGAGAACCGTCAGAGGTGCTCACCCAGGTTTGTGATTCGGAAGTCCACCCTGATGCGGTCAGTTCCCCCCAGGTTTGACCGCGCAGCTCGCAAGACTCGTCGAGCACTCGCAGCCTCTCTGCGCCTCTCATGCTGCCGCGGCGCCTGCGGGAAGTTCAGTCTTTCCGGAAGATATCGTCGAGTTTTGAAAGCTGCGCGGTCAAACCTGGGGGGAAATAAGAGCGTCCATCGCCGCAACACTCAACGCCACGGCGCTTCAGTGCTCACACAAATTACTCCCGCAGAGTACATGCGGCAACTATGGGCCGTTCCGGTTCTGGTCGGGCGAAGCAATATCCTACCGCGATGCGCTCGTCAAGGAGGGCAAGCGCGCGTACGCAGGCTGCACCGAAGCCAAGGGCGGTGGTGCGGAGGCGCGTAAGGGGTGCAACGCTCTGCGTACGTGCATGGGCAAGTGCCCGTGGCTCTATGACTCGATAATGATCTTCACTCGCGCCGCAGTCGACGGGAGCAACTTGGCCGCTGCTCCACCTCAGCCCACGGCGCATGAGGTGCAGGAGAGGTTGCGCGCCGGGTTCGACATGGAGCGGCGGCGCCTCGACGAGCTGCTAGAGGGCGTCGCCGCCCTGAAGCAGCGGCTGCTGACGCAGGCGGCGGCGCGGGCCAGGCGGAACCGGGCGGTTGGCGTAGCCGAGCAGCAACGGCTAGAGAGGATCGAGCTGCCTAGCCCCCTCGCGGAGACTTTGTAAGCTGATACCTGTCCTTCCTCGCGAATGAAGATTCGTCGAGAAGGGGGTACGTTCAACTACGACGGGGTCGGGTAGTACAAGTGATCTGTGATCTGTGAGGGTCGGCCCTCGGCCCGCGGGCAGATTTTGTACCGAGGCGGCACCCCAGGGCGGTGCCCGCAGGTCGTCGAACCTTTCTAAGACAGCATTGTCGAAACAATCATCAATTTGACAAATTGTCCCTGGGCGCGAGAGGGTGGTGGAGAGGCGGTCTGTGGCACTGGTTGGGTAGTAGTCTAAGTTCTGAGCCTCGAGGCTGGACGGGTCTAAGTGTGGCTAGCCACGCTGGAGTGCTTGCGCGGTCTAAGATCAGCGGGAGCCTCTTACATCGGCTAAGTCGGCCGTGGCACGGCCTGGGGCCAGGAGGCTCCCACCGTGATCAACGATACGGCGCAGCCCCCAAATTTTCTTCGCCTGCGGAGGGCGATGGATCCTCTTCATGCTTAGCAATCGCCGCCTCAGCATCCTCCTCTTCCGATTTTCGTTGCTGCTCCTTCATTCTTGAGCGACGTCTAGCCAAACAGTTCTCACATGACACGAAGCTCCTCAAGCTTAATCAAACGCGTGACGGTGAAGCCTGTGTGTGCTGGTCCTCTTTGAACGATCCGCGCGTGAGGTAGCATAGGGCCTTGTTGGCAGCAGCCAGCTTGTTGCGCTGCTTCGTTGCGATGAGCTGATTGGGATCGCAGAAGTGCATGCCAAGCACCGCCACGATCTTGAAGCAGAACACATCGCAACCGCATCGTCCGCACTGCCATCGGCATGCCGCGCCCGCCGCTTCGCCGCAGCCGCCTTAAGGCACGCATAGCGGCAGCACATGGTGGGGGGGGTACTTGAGCAGGCGTTGCGCGCCGCAAGTAGCGCACTGGCCCTGGGAGAAGGCGATATGGCGTCGTGCGCGGCATACGCGGCATACGTTGGTGGGACGCGTCCAGGTATTTTCGGGTAAACCTGGAGGCTTTTCAGGTATACCCGGGTTTTGCCCGGAGTTGGCCTTATGTCGTCTAAGTTCATGGCCCCCGACCATACAGCGTCTAAGTCCGAGCCCGGCTCCGTGTGGGGGCTAAGTTGAGCGCTCGCTCGCTGCAGAGGCTAAGTGTAGAGCGACCCTCTAGCCCTACTACCCAACCATTTCTGTGGCGGCGCGCAAACCGTAACCCACTGGGTGTGCAAGTCCGAAGTCGCCTGCAGAGCAACTGTACGGCAGCGCGTTTTACCTTTTAATGTGTATTGCGCAACTGTACCGGGCAGCGTTATAACCGCGCCATATAAGCTTGTTCGAACTATGTTCGAGCCGGGGCCCGGTCGGCCCCAGCGCCCGGCGGCCCGGGCATCTCTGTCAAGCCACGTATTTGGTCAAATGCGCATGCGGCATGGACGTACACAACCGTATAGCCGACCGCGCGCGTGTGTGTGTGTGTGTGATTGTGTGTCTCGTGTGAGTGTGTGTCTCACTCTCAATCACTCACTCACTCCCACTTGCGCACGCGCTCCTCTTCGTGCACAGCCAGCCGCTCCGCTGCAAGACAGCTCGCGTATTAGGAGTACAGCTCGTGCCATGCTCGCGCTCTCTGATGACCACGAGCCAGCGTCGTGCTCCGTGGCCCCACAGCGCACAAGCCACGCTGCTCACGTCACCTGGCTGGAGCGTCGAGTGCGGCTCCGCTTTGGCGCGGGCTCGGCGCTTCCGCTTGCCTCGCCGCGCTCGCCCGTCGCCGCCACGACCATCGCCGCGATCTGCAAGTCCCTCTCCTCGTACTCCTCGATGCGCCGCTTGAGCGCGCGGTTGGGGAAGAGGGTCCGCTCGAGCGGCTGCCGCGTCAAGGGGCTGAGGCCGTCGCCGCGGAGCACGCGTTCGATGGCGGCGCGCTCGTACGAGTTGCCGTCCGAGGCCACCACCGGGTCTGCGCGCGGCGTGAGGCAGGAAGATAGGCATGGCCAAGACGGGACGGACGGGGAGGAGAGCGAGGGGGCGCGCACCGCGCATCTGCTCGAGCGTCAGCGGGCAGTTGAACTCCTCGGGCGGCGGCAGCGCGCCCAGCCCAAACGACTCGCGCCGCGCGCGCCGCTCCGCCTCGCCGTTGATCTCCGCGACCCGGCCGCGCGCCCGCTCGAGCGCGGCGGCCGCCACCGCCACGGCCGCGGCCTGCTCGATGGCGCGCTCGAGCGCCGCCACGTCGGTGCCCGCCTCCGCCGCCTCCAGCCGGGCGGTGGCCGCGTTGACGAGTGCAGCGTGCAAGTCTTCGAAGGCGGCGGTGTCGGCGTGGGCGCTGGCGACGGCCGACAGCACCGCGTCGAAGTGCTCCATTTCTTTCAACGTGTCCGCCGCAGTCTCCGCCACGCCCGAAGCCGCCCCACCCGCCAGCAGCGCCACGAGCGACGGGATGCCGCCCGCCTCGCGAATGGCGTCTCTGTTGACGTCGCAATCGATTGCCAGGTTCGCCAGCGCACCCACCGCGTTCTCCGCCGCCCCTGACTCTGTCCCGACCGCCAGCAGCGCCACGAGCTGCGGGATTGCACCCGCCTCGCGAATGGCGTCGCAGGTGGCCGTGTTCCCGGATGCCATGTTGCACAGCACACCCGCCGCGTTCTCCGCCGTCTTGGACTCCGCCCCGCCCGCCAGCATCGCCACGAGCGGCGGGATGGCTCCCGCCTCACGGATAGCAGCGTGAGCTCCATCATTTCTCGACAGGCCCAACAGCGCGCCCGCTGCGTTCTCCGCCGTCTTGGACTCCACCCCGCCCGCTAGCAGCGCCACGAGCTGCGGGATGGCTCCCGCCTCGCGGATGGCGTCGCTGTTGACGTCGCAACCGATCACCATGTTCCACAGCGCGGCCGCCGCGTTCTCCGCCGCGCCTGACTCCACCCCGCCCGCCAGCAGCGCCACGAGCGGCGGGATGCCGCCCGCCTCGCGGATCGCTTCTTTGTTGGCCGACGTGGCCGCCACATTAAACAGCGCGCCCGCCGCATCCTCCGCGGCCACTGACTCCGCCCCGCCCGCAAGCAGCGCCACGAGCGGTGGGATGCCACCCGCCTCACGGATGATGTTGTGACTGTTTTCGGCTACTCCAGCTGGTTCAGAGAGGTAAGAGAGGGCGCTCGCCGCCGCCGCCGCCGTGGCCGGCGCTGCCAACGGGGATATCAGACTAGCGATGGCCTGCGGCCACGCCTCGCTGCTCGCGTACGTCTCGGCGAGGGCGCCCAGCTCCTCCACCGTCTGATTGAGCCGGCTGAGCGCGGCGGCCACTGGATCCGCCATGTACGTAAGAACACCACGAGCGCCTCCGCCGCCCAACCCAGCTGGCCCAACCTCTCCGGGGGGACGATGCGCGCGAATCCGCTGCGCGATTTCTTCTTGTCAGTGGTCTTTCGGAGGCTTTTTATTTTGCCATGTGGGAGGGGCAGCGTTGCGTTTTTTCTCACACCACGTGCCTCTGCACGTCCGTTCTTGAAAAAGTTTTATCCATAACGGTGTGGGGGCGCGGAGGGCTTGTTGGCGAGCCAAAATGGTGTTTTCCGAGGCGCTGCGCTAGGCTCAGAGCGAGTTCGCGCTGCGCTAGGCTCAGACGGCGAGTTCGCGCTGCGCTAGGCTCATACATGGCGAGTGCGCTGCGATAGATTTGCTCTGCGATGAAAAGACCCGTATACCGAGAACCCAAGGGAGTCACCGCGTTTTCTTCTTGCGTCCAACTCCGGCAGTTGGTCCAGCTATGGCAGCCTCCAGCGACCTGCAGACTCTGCAGCTTGAGAATCGGAACCTGCAGCAAAAGCTCGACTGGAAGCAGCTCAAGATCAACCAGCTCGAGACGAAAGTTCGCGATCTCCGCGGCGGCGGCCTCGCCGCCGACCTCGGGCGCCTCGAGCGGTCCATCGGCCGCCTCTCGCTGCAGATGGAGCACGTCCAGCTCGTCATCAAGAGACCGGAGTGGTCATTTCACACCTTTGCGATGCCGGAGACCACCGCCTCATCGGCGCACACCATCTTCGTCCGCCCACCCAGCGGGGACAGGATCGAGGTTTAGGCTGTATAAGGTTTTCCTCTCGCACCCCGTCTGTTTTCCTTTCCTTTTTTCTCTACAACACCCTCTCTTTCCCTCTCTCTTTTCCCGGGAAAACTCCGTGGAAATCGTCAAATTTTGGGCTCTGAGCCGAGTCGAGGCTGGTTTGGGCCCAAAATCAGCCAAATTTTAGGCCAAATCGGCAAAATGCCGGGAATTTTGCGGAGAACCCGTGCATACCTGGAATTTACCCTGCGACCGCCTGGGTATTTTGTCGATTTCCTCAATTTTGCCTTAGATTTTGCCCCAGACCAGCTCTCAGACTCAGGGAAAACAGCGAGTTTCCAGAATGGAGCACCAAACACCCTCTGTTTTCCCTGGAAATTTCCGGAAACGCAAAGTGCTGGGGACCCTCTGTTTTCCTTTTTGTTTTCCGGAAAACCTTATACAGGCCAAATCGAGGTGACCATTCCGCCGGGGAAGCAGCCGGGCGAGCTCTTTACCGTGATGCTCAAGGACGAGGACGCGTACCCCACGGACTGGCCGTGGTTCGCGGCGCCGCCCGCGGCGCCCGCGCACTCCGCGCCGCCGCCGTGGGCGGCGGAACAGCAGCAGCAGCAGCAGCAGCAGCAGGAGAACGCAAACCCAGAGAGCGCAGAAGACCGAGACGCGCGCGTGAGGCAGCGGAGGGCAGAGCAGCGGCGTGCATCCCGTGCCGCAGAGACCCTGCGGCGAGGCGGCGAACCAGGAAGCCACGCCAACCGCTATGGCCAGGGCGACGGCTCCTCTTCCCCCACGCACGAGCGGGGGGAGTGAGCTCCCGCAGCAAAACTGGCCCCAGGAATTCTGGCTCGGGGGTATACCGGAACTGATCGTGAAATCTCCCAATACGAAGTGGTTTCGTCACACAGCATGCGCTTAGACGTCCCTGTCAAGTTACTCAAAATGAGGCGCACGCAGGCGCCTCTTTTTGCTCGCCAGCCTCCGCTCAACGGCCGTCGCGCCTCGTCGTCCTACCTTGCCGTCGCTGGGCGACTCGGAGCGCGATCGCCGCTCACGGTCCCAGCCCCGGCCGGCGCTGCCCTGGCTCCGCGGCGGTCGCGCTCGAACTTCCTCCCTACCAGCCGGTCGGCGCCCCGAGAGCCCGCACCTGAGAGCTCGCTGCTCGGGCGGAGCAGACCTCGAGCGAGCGCGAGGCGGCCATCGAGGCGGAGCATGTGCGGCCGCGCGTGTACGCCGCGTACACGCGCGGCCGCACGTGCGCTGATCGGTGCGGGAAGTCGGCTGGCTGCCTGGCCGGCTCGGCCGTTTAAATTCCTCTCGCACTCGGCGGCTGCCAAGCGAGCTCAAAGTGCAGATTGGCACGTCGCTCGTGGCCGGAGCGCGTCGCCACGGAGGCGCAGTTGGCCACCGGCGCGAGCTCAGCGACCCAGACATTCGCGCTCGGCTAGCAGGCGCCGCTCTGCGAGCGCGAGCGCGCTAACTCCCATTGCGCGGAGATACACACGAGAACCGAAATCGAGACCTGAAATGACGTACGTTCTAGGACGGCCGACTATGAAAATGAAACCTATTCAGATCAACGATAGTTTTGCTGCGGCCCGCCGCGCGCGCCTGTGCGCCACGCTGCAGGTGCAGCGCTCGGCGCTGCCGGCCCGCCGCGCGCCACCCGGTTGGAGACTCTGGGCCGGCGCGGGGGCCCCAGAGGGTGTCCATGCGGGGGGGAGATGGGGTCCCATGGCCCGCCGCAGGCGCCGATTTTTTGGAGTTTTTTTCTTTTTTCGCGATTTTTTACTTGTTTTCATGGGAATTCGGCGTACTTGCGGCCATGCTATCACGCCTTGCGACAGCCTGTCGGCGCAGCTGACCGTGCCATGATGCACAATTGATCACCTGCATAGCTCGCGGCCTTTGTATCAAGCATTCAGTGATGACGTGATCGTACGGCCAGTAGGAAGGTGTCCTTCCAGCTGCGTGCACGCTTCTGGCGCAATGCGCGTCACCTCGGATTGGCTGCTGGCACTCTCGAGGCTATGCCTACACAGCCTCGCGCGCATGGGCAGTCAAGAGGGACCACGCACCTTCTCAGGACAGCGCCGGCGCCTCTCTCTTGGACCGGCAAACTTGGTGGTCTCGTGTCACCAATGTGGGACCAGTGCGGCATCGCGCCATCGACAGCTCTGAACTGCGCCTCACCACTGACCGGGAAGGCCGCCAAGTGGGCCAGCACAGGTCGCACATTGTGGCAGCAGTCAGCAGTGCATGGCTGATAGCTAGAGCAGCAGCGTCAGGGTCGCAGGGTCGGATCGTGTCAAGCCTCTCGCCCGGCCGGCCGCGTGCAGACGTCGGCCTGTCTGCTGTCTGGAGTGATCTGTCGGCGGTCAGTACGACCGATCAGGTCGGAGTTTTCTGATGGTTGGAGGGTCTATCTGTATGTACTCCTCGAGATCTCTCCAAATCTGCCCTCTGATCAACCGTGATCATTCGGGAAGTCGGTGCTCATAGAGACTCATAGAGCCGGAGCCCCGTTTCCGCACTGCTGCGCGGCGCACGGTGCCTCCGGGGGGGCCCGCGCCGGCCCAGAGGTTGGAGAGCATGTGTTTGAGTATTTTACAACAAGAAAACACGCGCTCTCTCGCCGCACCATCTCTCGGGTCTCTCCACTCTCGCGCGCTTGCTGGGTTGCTCTCTCACCTCTGGACCTCTCTCGCTGTCTCTCTCCGCACCGTGTGCGGCTCCCGCACACACGCCACGGCTCACGCTCTCCAGTGATAACAGTGGCAGCGGCGCAGCGCGCGCGCGGCGCGCGCGACGGAGGGGCGGAGCAGCGACCGCTGGCGCGGTGTCGCTGCTCCGTCTGTCAGCCAGAGACGCGCGCTCTGCCGCTCCACGCCCGGCTGCTCCCTTGCCCCGTCACCCGCCGCGCCCTCGCCCGGCCGCCTCACCGCGCACGGAGCGCTCGGCTGCTCGCCGCCGCCGCCGCGCGTCCCGCGCCGCCACGCTTGCCCCCACCTTGCCTGACGCGCGAGGAGAGGTAGGAGGTGCTTGCCGCGGCCGGCGAGCACTCCCGCGCGTGCGGAGGGGCAAGGCCTGAGGGCGGGCGGGCGGGCGGGCGGCCGGGCGCGGGTGGGGGGGATAAACGCTGCGCCGCCCCCGCACCAGCGACACTGGCCGCGGCTCGCCGCCACGCGCCGGCTCGGAAGAGGGGCTGTCGGCGGCAAACCAAAGCGGCACTTCTCACCGCTCGAGCCGCCGACAGCCCCCCTCTTCGACGTGACGGCCGCTCCCGGGGCCGGCCGATGCGCGCCCGACCCACGCCCCCTCTCGCACCCCCCCAACCCCCCTTGCGCGGCGCACCCGTCCGCTGTGCGCCGGCTCGAGCGCCTATTGCCAAATCGCGACGTTTGAGCGCAGCGCAGGCATCAGGAGCCGGCGGAATCTTGCCGGAATGTGGCCGCAGCACTAGCCTCCGGCGGGCCTCCGGCGGACGCCTGGCGGCGTGGCGCTGCGCGCCGGCCTGCGGCCTCTGGAGAGTGTGTCACACTCTGTCACCTCGCCGCGAAGTGTGTCACCATAACAGGTAGCTCTTTGTGTTGCGATGCTTCCTGGCGAGAGAGTGCTGGGCTTTCCGGCCCACACTGTTAGGCTGTATAAGGTTTTCCTCTCGCACCCCGTCTGTTTTCCTTTCCTTTTTTCTCTACAACACCCTCTCTTTTCCTCTCTCTTTTCCCGGGAAAACTCCGTGGAAATCGTCAAATTTTGGGCTCTGAGCCGAGTCGAGGCTGGTTTGGGCCCAAAATCAGCCAAATTTTAGGCCAAATCGGCAAAATGCCGGGAATTTTGCGGAGAACGCGTGCATACCTGGAATTTACCCTGCGACCGCCTGGGTATTTTGTCGATTTCCTCAATTTTGCCTTAGATTTTGCCCCAGACCAGCTCTCAGACTCAGGGAAAACAGCGAGGTTCCAGAATGGAGCACCAAACACCCTCTGTTTTCCCTGGAAATTTCCGGAAACGCAAAGTGCTGGGGACCCTCTGTTTTCCTTTTTGTTTTCCGGAAAACCTTATACAGGCCAAAGCCGGGGGGCCCCGCCGGAGGCTGGTTACTGATCGACTTTTTCGGCGGCCGCCGCCGCCGCCTCCGGTGGTGTTAGGCTGTATAAGGTTTTCCTCTCGCACCCCGTCTGTTTTCCTTTCCTTTTTTCTCTACAACACCCTCTCTTTTCCTCTCTCTTTTCCCGGGAAAACTCCGTGGAAATCGTCAAATTTTGGGCTCTGAGCCGAGTCGAGGCTGGTTTGGGCCCAAAATCAGCCAAATTTTAGGCCAAATCGGCAAAATGCCGGGAATTTTGCGGAGAACGCGTGCATACCTGGAATTTACCCTGCGACCGCCTGGGTATTTTGTCGATTTCCTCAATTTTGCCTTAGATTTTGCCCCAGACCAGCTCTCAGACTCAGGGAAAACAGCGAGGTTCCAGAATGGAGCACCAAACACCCTCTGTTTTCCCTGGAAATTTCCGGAAACGCAAAGTGCTGGGGACCCTCTGTTTTCCTTTTTGTTTTCCGGAAAACCTTATACAGGCCAACGGTGGTGACGACACCTCCACAGCCTCCTTCTCCCGAGGCGCTGGGCGAGCGTCCATCCACCACTTTTTGGCTAGAGCCATCTGAATGGGCGGCAGCTCCTTGCCGATGGCCTGGGCAAACGTGTCCGCGTACACCCCGAAGAGGTCCTCATCACCGAGGCTCGACCACACCTCGTCCGCAGTCACGTACTTCGCCAACAGCTCGGCCGAGGCAGTGATCTCGTCCTCCTTGAGCGGCAAGCGTCGCCCGGCCCGCTCCGATTTGAGCACCTCGGTGATGTCCTCTGCTCTCGTCCCCGCAGCCACTCCGCCCTCGGCCTCGCCGAGGGCCATGACCAACGCGCAACGAGAGAGACCCCTGTCTCTCTCCAACAGCTCGGCTGCGCACATTTTGATGCAGCAGAAGAACTGGAGGTGGGCATGCCGTCCTCCCAGCGGCCCTCCTTCACGTCGGCGCTCGCTGCGGGCGTGCTTGCTTCGGCGGTTCTGGGCGACTCGAACTACCCGGTGCACGCGCCGTGCGACGCACCCTCGTCGCTGGACGAGATTGCGCCAATGCTGACGCCTGCCAATGTGTCGGTACCCGTCACGGGCCGCCACACTATTGTTGGCATGTGCTCGCCTGAGTCGAAGGACTTTGAGATCATTTGCGGCATTCATCAAACCAACGTCGAACGGTACGTCCAGGCGCATCCCGGCTACGGCTTCTCCTTCTTTAACTCGCTGCCCTCCACTGCCGGCAACCGTGACAAGACGTGGTACAAGATCCCAGCACTCTACAAGGTGCTGCGCTCTCCGGGCGTCGAGTTCGCCTTCTGGATGGACTCGGACTCGCTCTTCATGAATCTCCACAAGCCGCTGCCCGAGCCTTCCCCCGGGAAATTCTTCGCCGTCTCAACGCACAACCTCCCGAAGGTGCGCCCACACCTGACGTGCCTGGGACACCCAGCTCACCCTGCCCCGCTCAAGGGTGGCCAGCGCCGCGCGTCACATGCTGCCGAGTGCCCCCCCGCAGAGTGTGACCCCCGACTACATGAACGCGGGGCACCTCTCGCTCCGCCGCGGGAACTGGACGTACGAGTTCCTGCAGACTGTTTGGTCCACGTGCCCGAGCCCTTGGACAATTACAGATGGTGGCCATACGTACAACAACGAGAGCCAGAGGGACGCGCACAAGGCGAGTCGCGCGATAGAGGGCTCGCAAGCCGAGAGTTCATCACTCGTGCAGCTCCGAGCTCCGTCGACGGTGGCGCGCGCCTCGTCGCAGGTGGACCACGAGGAGCAGTCGGCGATTATCTTTGTGCTGGGAGGCTCGAAGGACGAGTGCCGCGATTCGATGGGAGGCAATGCGACGCTCGACCAAGAATGCCTGCTGCTGCACTCGACCGCGACGTACGACATATTTCCCGCATCGGTGATGAATGAAAATTTGCCTGATTTCAAGGCGGGCGACCTTGTGCTCCATCTGTGGGGCTGGCAGTGCGGCTGGTTGATCTACGCGTTCATTGAAACGTCGTGGAACATCACTTTTGGCAGCGGCGTCTACAACGAGTCGAAACGCAATATAATAATTAACGATGCCATCGAAGGCAGCAACGACAACAACACGAATTCGAGCGCGACAAACGAGATTGTGCGCCTCTGCGCCCAATCTCTCAACCTTCAACCCCGATTCCTGCCCCGCGCCGACACGCACAAACCACCAACTACACGCACGCACATTCCATCTACCCGCCCCAGCGACTGCCGCCTGCCCGTTCCGACTCGGTTGCGCTGCTCGCCATGGAGCAGATGAACAAATATTGCATACTGCAAGACCACGAGAAGGCGTACATCATGCTCGTGCTCGACGCGCAGCTCGGCACTCGTGCCATTGCCGCGGCTTTACCGCCTAAGGCGGCGCGGCACGGCAAAGGTCGGCGGTAAGGCGGCGCGGCGGCAACAGACGGCAGGCAGGGCATCGGACGGCGGGACAAACGGCACGGGGCGTGGCAGTGTAGGAGCGGCGGTACGGCGGCACGGCGGTAACGGACGGCAGGGGGGGCGGCATGACGATCGGCCGTCGATCCCCGAGGCACGAGGGTCGTCGGTTGAGCTACTCCCTTAGTGTAGGTAAACCATAAAAGTAGATTTGAATTCGTCCACGTAAGGCTTCGTGAGTGGTTGGGGTGGCCTCAAGCATCCCCAAGGGAGCCTCTGCGGTGCCACATAAGCAGCTTGGTGATTGTCGAGACTTTGAAGGATTCGTTTGAAGAAACGCAAACAGGCCAGACACTACTATGGTCACCAGTAAACCATAATTCGACTTTGAGGGATCATATCTCAAAAAGCCGGGAGATAACAGAGCATTATTGTTGCATATTATACCACATAAGGTCAAACTTGACCCCACAAGCATCAAGAACCCGATGCTCCGGCTCGACTGTGCCGGCACACTGCCTCCTCACGCCTGCTGCCAGCAGCCGTCGCGGCCCGTGGTGCACCAGAGAGAGAGGTCGACGCGTTGCCCCCGCCGGCGACCCCGCGCGGCTCAGGCCGGCCAGAAGGTGTCTGGTGACGGCGCCGTGGCAGGAGTGCGGAGAAGAGCTCGCCGAACGCGAGCAGAAGATGTCCAAAGTGTGCCAGCGCGAGAGCCTCGCGAGCGGGCGCAGAAGGAGCTCGCCGTGACACGATGCCGGGCGGTGGTGGTGCTCTGGCGACTGTGCACAGTGGGAAAAGTCAGGCTGCAACAGGGCAGCACGATGGTAGTGCCCTGCTGCAGCCTGGCCTGACATGCACAGGGCGAACAGAGACACTACTATCGTCCGGCGCTCGTCGTCGAATCTGGGCCAACTTCGACCGCCGCCACAGCTCGCCACGAGCACGCAGCGACAAAATGTTGACTGTACGGAAGTTGAGGCTGGTCGAGAGGAAGAGGCTGCCGTGCGAGCCGGCAGCAGGCTGGCTCGTCGTGGACTGCAGCGGCGACTTTTATGGGTTTCTCTGTTCATAGTAGCGTGCACGCTACTATGGTTTACCCACATTAAGGGAGTAGGGAGCCTGGCGATGGACGCCACCGCGACCCCTCGTGGCATCTCTCTCGCCGTCGGCGAGCTAGGGGCTCACGGACGGCCGACTTTTTATATGACCAGTAGGACAGCCGTGAGTGTGAATCGGATAAGGAGTTTGCGTCCGTCCACCGTCTTCGTGGACGTCTGTCCTCGTGACACCCACACCCCACACGGCCTGTCTTGCTTCCCCACCCACCCTCCCTAATTTGTGCGCTGTCGCGTTTTGGGGTTGGTCCTGCAACGGTGTCTCGTGCGGAGCAATGGTGTGCTGTCGCGCGAGGGTTGCAGGCGTGGCAGTATGGAAGATACAAAGAGACGGAGGAGCAACGAGCGCCCTGGCGTGAGCCAAAGACACTCCCAAGTGCGCTCCGTCACCGGTGTCGCGGTCTCCCCCACTGAGGACGATCTGCCATCTGCGGGGGGGAGTCGCGCCGCCGGCATGTATCTGTGCAACTGTGTTTTGCCTTGTCCCGTTTGATGGAGCAAAGCCACGGGCCGCCCGCGCTTGAAGGCGGTCGCGCCAGGCGCGGGCGGCACTAGTTGCCGGCGATCCGCTTGGGCAGCGCCCGCGCTTGCCTCTGACTAGGTCTCCATAGGTCGCGTGGCCCGATGCTCGAATTGAACGTCTCGCAAGCTGGCGTCGCTCGCGTAACACTCGAGTGCTTCGCCGCGCGCTGGTTCGAATTTCTGGGTCTCGGTTCACGGATGGTTCGCGAACTGTGGTTCGCGAACTGTGTCGGTGTGTAAGAGGTGTGAAAATAAGCTTGGTTCATGAACTAGTTCAGTGGTTCACCCTCGAACCGACCGTGAACTCTGAACCGTGAACCCGAACCGAGGCAGGACAAAAGGGCGAACCGCGAACCGTGAACGAACCAGGCGGGGCAGCGTCGGGCCGAACCGTGAACCGTGAACCGACTAGCCCCCGCCCCGAGTCCGTGAACCGCGAACCGTGAACTAACCGTGAACCGCGAACTGGTTCACGAACCGGGTTCACGGTTCACCTCGTGAACTGAGAGGGCTGCCCTCGGTCAGCGATTCCGCCGCGAGATGTGCGACCTCCATATGACCGAGAGTGGTGTGGATGGCAAGTAGATCTAAAGCCGTCCGGACTTCGCGCGACATCTCTCGAGGTCTCGGGGGGGAAAGCCGCACCCCCCTCCATGCTCGCGCTCCTGCCGGCCTAGCATGCTCGCGCTCCTGCCGGCCTATTCCGCCCAGATCTTCGCCAGCGCGGCCAACGATCCCGGCCTCAAGGACGTCTTCGCTTCCAAGGGCGAGGGCTTTGGCCCAAAGCGACTGCGGCTCGGCAATACGTCGATGAAGAACGCCAAATACAAGAAGAACGAAGGCGAAGTCCCGACCTGGATCGACGGCGTGCCATTGTCACGGACCGCTGCTCCGCCGCATCAAGGATCGGACAGTGCAGCTCTCTCTCTATAGGCAAGCCTCCGTTCGAGCCGCTGATGGAAGTCTCGGCCGACTGGGCTCTGGCGGACCAGACCCGAACCTTCTGCCTCCTCGTGCTGGACATGGAGAATGACTACCTCCCGTGCGCAGCCCGCACTGACGCCCGCACCTTCGCTCGTCTCACTCGCTCTACCCTCTGCGGAGCCTCGCACACAGCCGCGCAGCGCCGCTGCCAGCTGAGCTCCCTCCGCCTGCCCCGCAGGTATATGACTTTTATGATGCCGAACGCCGAGGCGGTGCTCGCCGCCTTCCGCAAGGCGCAGCAGCCGGTCGTGTGGACCAACTGGTACCGGCAGGAGGATGACGGCGCGTACGGTGCGTGTGCTCGCCCGCTTCCGTGGGTCCGAGGGCGCCTCCCTGACGCGTCCACGACGCGCCCGCAGGAGCCATCGACCGCTTCTGGGGCCCTCGCGGCCTGTACCCGCCGGGAGGCACCGTCAAAGGGCACGCCGAGAACCCGATGTGGATCGACACGAGGTACGGCAAGAACGCGACCGACACGGCGGGCTGCGCGGCGGAGGGTGGTCCGTACACGCACAAGAGCAGCGCGGCCGGAGCCGAGGGCTGGCGTGTTAGGTGCCAGCGATGGGACCGATCACGGAGGACGAGAAGTCGCTCGTCATCAAGTCGATGTGAGATGAGCCGAGATCAGCCGAGATCAGCCGAGACCGGTCCATTTGGCGCAGACCCGACCGCTGGCATGTTGCGACTCACGCAGCGGACGGCACTCTCCACGAAGTGTCTGCGAAAGGAGTTCGGCCGTCCCTCCTTCCCTCCGACCATGCCGCCCTCCCCGCCGCAGGCACCTCTCCAAGATGGCCGACAAGGACGAGCACGGAGACGACATCCTCTACCCGATGCTGCAGGCGTGGGGCGTCGACACTATCGTTATCGTCGGCGCGTGGACCGAAGACTGCGTCATCGCGACCTGCTACGAGGCGGCAGACCGCTATGGTCTCGACGTCGTCCTCGTCACCGACGCCATTGCAACGGGCTCGCCGGTGCACCAAAAGGCGATGGACACGATGCAGGCGGGGCGGCCGCCGAGATGGAGCCGTCGCCCATTTTTTGCAGCCGATGGCAGCGCCGAGTTGCGGCAGCCGTGCCCCTCCTCACCAGTGCCTCCCTCCCTGCCCAGGCGGCCTGCGGCAAGACGCTGATGGCGGAGGAGCTGGTGCAATACTTCGCGAGCCACCGGCACAAGCTCGGCCCCGCGCAAGCCGAGCTCAACTATGGCGCCGTTCAGCTGCGCCGCCGCGCCGCCCTGCTGAGCGCCGCGCAGGCCGAGGCGCGCGGTCGCGAGGGCATCTCGGTGGCGGTCGCCGCGGTGATCGCGCTGATGGCGGCCGCGGTCGGCGCAGCGATCGCCGTCCGCGTCTTCGTTCGTCACCCACTCTCCCACAGCTACGAGAAAAGCCCCGTGCCATTCACCTAACTAAAGGTTAACGCAAGTGCTCGCACTGGCGTGAATTTTGATTGGAGCGCTCGTAGGATCGTCCCGATGCAGAGAAAGAGTTCAGGGAAATGAAAAGGTATAGGTACGGCGAACGGCGTGTGCGTGTCGACCGTTCTAGTCACCTCTATTTTTACGATTACCTGTGTGACCCCCCTCTTTCGAGAGAGAGAGGCGCGCGACCCGTTGCGGTTCCGCGCCTGTCCGCCTTACCGCCTAACTTATGGCCTAACTCCAGTCTCCACCCGTTGATCCCTCACACCAAGATCGTGCAGGGCGGGGACACAACATGTACATGTGCATGCACATGTGCAGCACATGCACATGCACATGTGCGACGGTGTATCAGTCGCCTTATGTCACCGTTGCTTGTTCGGATAAGCAACGATGGCATAAGGCGACTGATACACCGACGAACTCGAACTGCAGTCTATGGGTCGTGCGGAGATGCATGTCCGGTTTGGGTACCGGCGGATAGCAGGTGAACGCTAAGGTGGGTTTCGAACCAGTGACAACGCCCGTCTGGGTGTTATGCGCCGAGTCGAACTGCGGGATTAGAACTCGAGACCCAATGCAGTTTTGCGACGGGGTGAGGTGACACCGGAGCGAGTGACGGGTAATCGTGGCCGTGGCCAAGAAAATCAAAATATTAAGCTCTCTATTTGGACCACGGCGAAAAACTCGACGGTTTTGGGCGTTTCAGAGCACGCTGAATCGATTGGCTGAGCTATAATTCTCGCCAGCCCTTTCCTTTCATAATTATTGACTCAAAACTCGATGATCGCGCGACTTTGGAGCCGTTATAGCTCAGCCAAAACGTTCCTCTCGAAAAGTTGACTTAGGAAGCCGCAAACGGCAGCTTCTCAAAGCCTCACCCGCGCTTATTCTCTTGATCTTTCAAAACCTAGGCCTGCGGCCAAAATTTTCTAAAGGCCGCTGCGCGGCCAGCGCGATGCGCAACCAGTCAGCGACCGACAGTCAGCAGCAGACTGTGACGATTGGCGGCCTCGCGCCCTCAGTCAACCTCCTCTACCAACTCCCCTGCCCAGCCCATATGCCTCATCCACGGTGGCGCAACCACTCGCGCAGGGAGAGAGAGAAAGTCGGCGATCTGCGCCATGCAGATGAGCTCAGCCTCGTCTGCGTCGAGGACGCCCATCTCAGGGCTGTCATAGCGCCATTGCATATGACGTACTGCATGTTGTTCATTACTTCGCAGGTGCCAAAGTCGAGGATAATCTCACTCAGCGATGGCGAAGGCTGCACTCCCGGCCGGCGGTAGGAGGGATGAAGGCTAATGTACTTCGCAGTGTACGGTGCCTTCCGGCGCGAACAGTGCCCGGGACGAAAGAGGAGGCGACGTCTCCCTCGTCCATGGACGGTGTAGCCAGCTTGAGAGACGGGAACGAGCGGCGGTGAATCGCCGACAGCGGCGCCTTCGTTCCTTTCCAGTGAATCGCCGGCGGGTGCCCTGAGCGTTGTATCTGTCGGCCAGTTGCCGCACCGCCGGCAGCAGCTCCGCAGCAGCCGCCCACCTCACCTCACTTGCCAACAACATACCTAAAACCTCACTGGCCGCAGCATGCGAGGGGCCGAGCTGTAAGGGTTTGGACCATCCGCGTGTTATTCAAAGCAAGAAGACGCACAAACTGCGGAAATTCGCACTCACCCCCCACTGTCGCCAGACTGTGAGAGGCTATAGGGGAGGAGGGTGGGAGACCATAGCTCCCGCGAGCCGCGTTCCCGTCGGGCTCCATGTCGCGGAGGAGGGTTTTTGGACAGTCCTCCGCGGTGACTTGGGGCGATTGGAGCCGCAAATGGAGCTCGCAATCAAAGAAGAAAACAGTACCTCGCCCGCCCATCGCCACGTGTACGGCGCCCCCCTCGGATATCCCCACAGTCCCTCCACGGCTTTGTTGTGCTGCTTTGAAGCTGGACCTGCCATGAAGTTCGTGTCCGTGCTCGGCGGCGCCGAGCCCGCCTCCTTCTCTGAGGCGGTGCTCAATGGCTGGGCGCCCGACGGCGTCGCCAGCGGCACGCGCGGGGACTCATCCACGCGCTCACTCCGGAACGCCGACTCGTGGCACGATAGGCGGCATGTACTGGCCGGCGGCTGTCGAACCGGTCTCGCCGAGGACACTCTCTGCGTGGGAATCGCTGTCCTACCCGCGGCTGTGTGAGGAGGTGCTCAAGCGCTTCATCGCTGCCGACGACCCCGACGTCACTCCGCTCGACCTGGCCGGCATTGTCTCGGCCGCGTTTTCCTCGTTTGGCGACGCGGAGGTGGTCTCGCTCCGGCCGCTCTCGGACGAGCTGCACGTGGCCGAACTGTGGCACGGCCCGACGCTCGCCTTCAAGGACCTCGGCATGTCCGTCCTCGGGCGCACGCTCAGCCACCTGCTGCGGCGGCGGCGCCAGCGGCTCACGCTGCTGGTGGGCACCTCCGGCGACACCGGCTCGTCGGCGATGGAGGCGGTGCGCGGCCTCGAGGGGATCGAGATCCTCGTGCTCTACCCGCTGCAGGGGTGCCCGTCCACCTCGCCCGCGCTGCAATCTATGCAATCTCATGCAATCTCGCGCAATCTCGCGCAATCTCGTGTAGGTGCTCGTCCATCTCGCCCGTGCAGGAGCTGCAGATGACGTCTGTTGCCCGGGCAGCGAGCAACGTGCACCTGATCGGCGTGGAGGGGAGCAGCGACGACCTCGACGTGCCGCTCGAGCGCGCCTTTCCCTTCGCCACGGCCTGATGAGTTGTTTGTCACGAGGTGGTGAGGAGTTGAGTGTTCGTTAGGCGCGCCTTTCGCGACGCCGCGTTCAAGCGGGCCCACAGGCTCGGCTCGGTCAACTCGGTCAACGTCGTGCGGCTTCTCGTGCAGGTCGTGCAATCTCGGGCGCATCTCGGACAATCTCGGGCGCATCTCGGGCGCATCTCGGGCGCATCTCGGGCGCATCTCGGGCGCATCTCGGGCGCATCTCGTGCAGGTGGTGCACTACTTCTACGCCTACCTCCGCCTGCCGGAGGGCTCGATACCACACCACCCACGGGACCGAACCCACCCTGGATTCGAGACTATGGAGGTATGGGAGTAGGCGACCTCCGCCCGCCGGAGGGCTCGAGCGAGCGCCGCGCGCGCGTCGCCGTGCCGTGCGGCGCAGGTGGGCTCGTTGCCGCGGGTCGGGGTGATCTCGGGTGATCTCGGGTGATCTCGGGTGATCTCGGGTGATCTCGGGGTGATCTCGGGGTGATCTCGGGGTGATCTCGGGGTGATCTCGTGTGATCTCGTGTGATCCCGGCTGTGATCTCGGCTGTGATCTCGGCAGGTGGACACCTTGCCGCGGGCCTTCTCGCGCAGCAGATGGGGCTTCCAATCACGCTGCTCGCCGCCACGAACGCAAACGACGCGCTGCACCGGCTCCTCGCCACGGGCGAGCTGCGGGCGCACGGCACAGTCTCACAGACCGCGTCGCCCTCGATGGACATCCAGGCGCGAGATCACCCGAGATCACCCGAGATCACCCGAGATCACCCGAGAGTGCGCAGTCCGCCCTCGAGGGACATCCAGGCGCCGCACAACGTATGGCGCCACGTTCTCGCCACACTTCGCCATATCTCTAGGTGCCGTACGAGACTGTCCGAGATTGTCCGAGATTAGGTGCCGTACAACGTGTGGCGCCTGCTGTTTGTGGCGAGCGGCGGCGACGCCGCGGCGGTCCGCGGCTGGCAGGCGCACACACCGCCGTCCGTTGAACTCTCACTCTCTCTGCCAGATCAACGTGTGCCCACACACCGCCGTCCTTTAACTCTCACGCAAAAGCACAACCCCGCGCCCAGATCGCGCGCACGGACAGTCGAAGAACGGACAGGCAGACAGAGGTCGACTAGTCAGACAGGCAACGCCGAGTCCCACGGCCAGGCCAGCGCGATGCCCGCCTCTCACTCTCTGTAAAGTAGACAACGGGGGCGGGGGCACGCACACTGCAGCACACTCAGGGCGAGGGACTCCAGCACAACTCCACGCCGCCAGTCTAGCACGCACGCACGCACGCAAGACGGCCGAAAGACTGTTCAATCTCTGCCAGATCAACGTGTGCCGTTGGGAAGGCCACTGAGACCACATGATGCCCGTGGTGCCGATCCAAGTCCACTCTCGCCACATCTCGCCACATCTCGCCACATCTCGCCACATCTCGCCACATCTCGCCACATCTCGCCACAGCTCGCCACATCTCGCCACATCTCGCCACATCTCGCCACGTCTCCAGGTCAGCACCCACGCGAGGCCTAAGCCCACTCTCAGTACACCGGCATGTCGCACCGCGCGCTGGCGCGGCCAGGGCATGTCCACGACACGTCCATGCCGCGTCCCGTCTCAGGCGGATTTTGGTGCGGGCGGGCTGACGCTGCCGCCGCGCGTGCGCGAGTG
>NW_005200155.1:80944-107661 GCF_000372725.1 Emiliania huxleyi CCMP1516 | reverse complement strand
GAGGGGGAGGAGGAGGGGGAGGAGGAGTGTGCGGAGTCAGAGCGGAGTCAGATCGACTTCTCCTGGCTGGAGCGCTGCCGCCTCACAGCCTCAAGCCGCTCTGCGATCAGAAGGGCCTGAATGGGTGGGGTGGGGCAACTCGCAACCCCCATAGACGCCTGAGACGGTGAACACGTCCCTACCGGGGCGGTCCGACGCGTTGGCCCCATTGTAACTCGTGCGGTCAAAGCCGTGTACGCTCGTCCAGTTTGCGGGGGACCCGTGGGCAGCAAAGCGCATGCTGGCGTACAGGGCGCGGCGTGAGGGCGGCAGCGCGTCGAGGGCCTCCACTTGACGATATTGATCCCAGTGGCTGTAGCCGTGAACGGCAGAGAGAAGAAGGCCGAGCAGCACAAAATTGGTCGAGGAGTAGTCCTTACTCCATCCCGGAACAAAGTCGAGCTTGCCCATGGCCACCCAGCTCACGTTGAGGAGCTCAGCCGGCGTGAACTCGTGCCGCGGCCTGCGGTACACCTCTGCCCTGAATGCATCCATCGGTGGCTTTGGAAACGGCTTGGCTGTGTCATAATCGGGCACGCCCGAGGACATGGTGGCGAGGTGCCGTGTGGTGATGAAGCGAGCGAGAGGGCCAAAGAGAGCACGCATGCTGCCGAGGCCGAGGCGATCAAGCACGGGGTCAAGCACAGGGGCAACCGGCTTGTCAAGGTCGAGCTGGCCTCGCTCAACCGCACGCAGAATGCCCGCACCAGTCATCATCTTGGCGCAAGAGCCCCAAACGAACTTGGCGTCGTCATCACCGTCGGATGAGACAGCCATGGCTAGGCTGGAACCCTGCACTCCGATCGCGACCTTGCAGCCGTACGATTTAGCGGTTTGTACGCTGATCTCCTTTAGTCGCTCAGGCAGTGACGTATTCGGTGGTGCGTCAGAGGCCCGTCGATGGCTCTCTATTGTTGCAGATCGGATGCTGACTTGCCACGACTCGTCCAGCGCCACCTTGGTGGGGAAGAAGAGCGCACAGGAGCCAATGACCAGCAATGGGCCCGGCATGTTTTAGTCCGAGGCGGGAGGTGAAAAACAACCCTTTTCCTGGCTCACAAGCTAAGATGTTCACGGGCCCTCTCCCGCATGGGGAGCCCCGGGTACTCTTTAGCTGTACTCGTCTAGGCAGGGGTTGGGTGAAAAAACTAATAACACCCGGTCCACAACAAAATTATATACTCCTTGCAGCTTCGGTTCTACACTGCTTCGTTCGGTTCTATCACTTTCAACATCAGACTCACTTTCGGGATTGCCGTCCTCGGATGAGCTCGAAATTGAAACCACGTGACGCGCCATGTGCGATAACGCCCAAAACGATGTCGCGCATGCTCTCCCATGTCCTGGTAAGATGTTTTGACGTAACTGGGTGAACCCACTCCTTCTGCAAGTCGAACCACATCAAACCGAAGAAGGCCGTCAAGGAGCATGCGGGGAAGGAAGGTTTTGATGGTGTAGCTCGACCAGGTACGCCTCACGCACGGCCAAGTCAGCGCAGCCTTTACGGTACACACCAGTCCTTTACTCAGCGGGTCCCGCACTACTACCCACGTCTAGCTAGCGTGTACCAGCATGTCCCTTACGACTGTCAGCTCAAGTCTACACGGCACACCCTGGCGCGCCTCCCATATAGGCATGCAAGGCCCGACTCGCTCCGGGTTCGCGTACAACCCGACGGCAGGCCGCTCCCCAGCCGAAACAGCATGGCAATGGCGATGCGTGCGCCGGTAGGGGGGAGTGTGTGCGCGCGCGTGCGCATTATGGCTGTGTGCGCGTTGTGTGCATTGTGGGGCCCCGCGGCGACAGCCGGGCAGGCCTCTCGCGACGGCCGATGGCGACTGGCCGGCGCTGTCGGCGGGCGAGTTTGCGGCGCACGCGCTGCGCGTAGGCGGCGCGTGGGCGGGTGACCCGCCCGGCCGTCGGTGAGCACCGGACGCGAGGGTCGGTCGGCTCCTAACTCGCTGCATATAGTAGCGATGAGCTCACTATAGCTAGAGCTCACACTAGAGGCCGTCATCGCATTCGCCCTGGGACCCAGCGCTGACTTCTGACTGACTGTCGTTGCCGTCTATCCCTTTCTCGACTGTCTGAGCTTGTGCGTCTTGGGGCCGGGGTTGTGTTTTTGTGTGAACGCTTGTCTGAGCTTGTGCGTCTTGGGGCCGGGGTTGTGTTTTTGCCTCGCCAGACACAAAGACGCAGAGCCGGATTCGCGGACGCGCAGCCGCGCTGCTCGCCGGCATTGACGACGGACGAGCAGCCGGCTGCTCGCCGGCATTGGAAAAGACGCAGAGGGACCCGACCGGCGGGTTTGGCACGTTGCCCACTTGTCATCGTGGTCACACGAGCAGGAGCACCCCTTGCAGCACTCATGACCATACTGTAAAGGGCGACTCCGACAATGGGGAGGGTACCCACCCAGCCGACCCCCGAACGCAATGCGGACGAGGTCGTGTGGCGTTCGCGCTGGTGAAACACCTGCCAAATCGAGCGTGCTGCTTTTGGGCGGACGGCCGTCGCTTTTTAGCCGGGACTAGTGTGGGACCTGCGGCGGTACCCGTCTCTGTTGTTCGGGCAGTGAGAGACGCAGGATCTGCACGCCAAAGTGGGCCACTCATTTGCATTTTGGTTTTGGGTTGTCGGAGATCATCCATCAGCACTCATGTCTCATCAGTCAGTCACGTCAGTCAAAGCAGTTCGTGGTACTCATCAGTCAGTCACGTCAGTCAAAGCAGTTCGTGGCACTCATCAGTCAGTCACGTCAGTCAAAGCAGTTCGTGGCACTCATCAGTCAGTCACGTCAGTCAAAGCAGTTCGTGGCACTCATCAGTCAGTCACGTCAGTCAAAGCAGTTCGTGGCACGTGGAGCAGTCGCTGCATGCAACGGCGCCGCCACACGCTCCGGACGACCCCGACAACCGACACACCACGCACAATGGGAGGCTATCGCGCACGATCGGGCATCGCGCCGCAAACAACTCGCCGCACAGATGGGGGGGGGGCAGAATCCCACACACACCGGAGCAGCACAGACACCTTACACGTCAGCGCTCGCTCGATGTGGCCGGCGCTCTCCCCTCGGTCCTATCTCGCCATTTCAACGGCGGCGTGCGGCCACGCGCCGCGCCGAGCCGGTCTCGGCGGGAGACCTCGGAGCCGCACGCGATGCGGGCATGCGCGATGGCTCCGTTGGCTCCGTGCCTAAGGCAGATCGATTAGGGTGTGAGCTGCGGCAGCCACCGTTTCTGTACCCGCTCGATCACGTGCAGGCCGTCGGAGGCCGCGCTGGATGGCCCAGGGCCGGCGGCGGTGAAGGCGTCCGTCGATGAAGGGATGTCGTCGAGGGAGCCATCGTCCTACGCGCACCGGTCCAGTTGTCGGAGTTCGAGATCGCAGTCGACTTGGAGAGTGTGTTCGGCCCGTTGACGAACTCACGGAATGTGAGCGACTTGGTGCACGCTGGGTCGAGCATCATGACTCGCACCTCATCCTGGGCGAGGAACTCGCCCAGGGACCAGCTGTTGGCGTCGCAGTTTTGATCGAGCTGCATCCACTGCATGGTTTCGTAGTCAAGCGTAAACGCCCAGGAGTTGGTGCCTGGGTGACTTGCTGATGAGAGCGCCTTCCAGGCGGGTAGTCGTGCCCCTCACCTACGGTCATACGGCGGCGTCAGAGGGGGGGAAGGGGCGCGAAGCGTGAACATGGAGGCAAGCAGGTTGGTTTCTGCACCTGGCCAAAGCCGGCGACCTCGAAGTTGTCGTAGCTTGTGCGGATATCGCTGAGCGTGAGAGGGACCGGATCGGCAGCAGCATGGGCGGCCGCGTCAGCGGCCGGAGAGGCCGGAGAGCCATCCGACGGAGGCCGGTCGTGCATCGGCGCGTCAGCCGCAGGGGCCGGGGGGGCGGCGGCATCCATCGCTGCGGGTCGCTGCGGGCCGACGATTGTGGACTGATCGATCGTGGCGGGCGGATTTCGGCTGGGACGTTCTACGGTTAGCGCCCTTGTCGTGCCAGTGTGCTGTGAGAGAGGCTTGTATCTTAAGAATTCTACGGTTAAACCAAGAGCGTCGGCGCGGACACGAGAGACTTGGCTCTGCGCTGCTCGCACGCTGCACTGCACAAAGCTGCGCCCAGCACAATGTCCTGGATGCATTGCTCCACACTGTGCTGGCTGGTGCAGTACTGCCAGGGCGCCGACTGGCGCGCGGCGTGCGCGTCGCCGCGCGTGGCACGGGTGGCTCGAGAGGCGCGGCTGTCGGTCAACCCCGCCGGGCGCCGCTACCATGTTCAAACTCCGCACTTTAATTCGAACTTTCTCGCCTCGGCTCGTGGGGCTCGGGAGTAGTCAAGCAGGTGTGCGGGGTGGGCGGGAGGGGGCCTGGGAGCATTTTTTTGCATTTCCGAGGCGAGCGTGGGCCGTGGTGGGCCCCTCCGGGCCTCTCTCAGCAGCACGGAAAGTAGCGCGCGACAGAGCGCTGTTCTCGGCCCCCTGAGCGTATTGGGACGAGCCAGACTAGCATGCACATCGCCTTGGCACGTAGGACGCACGACTTACCCACGCACACCCCGGTGACAATCTTGGAAATCTCCCGACAATCTCCCCAAATCTCCTCCCGCTCTCGCGAGTAGCGCGGCGCAGCGGGGCGCGTTGATGTCGATGAATGCAGTGTGGACTCCTTTTCGACACTCTCTAGCACCGGTGAACACACAGGCGTTGCTTCCGAGGTGGTAAAAATCTGTGAATGCCCGCCGAAGTTGTCGCGGTTTTCCGACTATCTCGTGCTCGAGCCATGCCGAAAAGAGCGGGCGCAGGCCTGGGACAGCGTCGCAAAAGCGGCCAAGGAGTCCGTCCCGGCTCCAGGCCAGGACCAGATCGCCGCTCGGTACCGCCAGTTTGCGACTCTGTGCCTGCGCAGTCGTCGCTATCTCACGCTTCCGATCTCGTCACAACAGGCGCCCTCGCCGAGTGCAACGTCCTCGCGGCCGCAAAGCCGTGCTGGCTCGCGCAGAGTCGGCGTCGCAAAGAACCTGAGAGCACCGCGGCATGCTACGGTTGGCGACGTCCTCGGCGAGGCCATGGAGCTGCATAGCACGAGCGACGAGGGCCGCCGCGACGGGATCTACAACCAGAGAGAGCACGGACGCCGAGGATCGCTCTCCCGTGCAGCGCCGCAGCGGCTCGTCGGCGGCTCGTCGGCTGCGGCCTCGAACGGAGATCGCATGGAGGTTGACGAGGAACCTCCCTCTCTGAGCAGTGCTCCAGCGGAGCCTGCGCAGCAGCAGCAGCAGCAGCAAGCAAGCGTGCTCACGCTGGTGGCAGACATCGGACGCCTCGAGCTGGAGGAGGTTGGCCACCGTGCCGCCGCTCGCGAAGCGATTACAGCGACAACCGGGACGCAAACATCAGGCGTGCCGACGCCTCGCGAGCTGCGTGCCCAAGCCCGGCTCGACTTGCAAGTCGTAGGGCTGCGCGAGGAGGAGCGGCGGCGGCAGCGGCTGCACGCGGCGGCAACGACGAGGCTCGTTCGAGAACTGGCGCTGAAGTTTTCGAACCCGCTGCGACACTTTGGCGGGGGTGCATTCATTCAGTTGATGATGTGCGAATTCGTCATGCGGCCAGAGGTACAGGGCCGCTCCGGCCGCTCCCTCGGCGTAGCGTTTCGCTCGCAGCTGCTGCTGGTGTACGAGCCCAGCGACGTGCCGACGCTCCCGGGCCTCTACAGCCTCGACGTCTTGCAGGCGTCGCTCAACACTCCGCTGTTGCAGCGGGCCGCCCTGCAGGCGATCGACGACGTGAAGCTCTTCTCGCTCCACCTGCCCGGCGTGCTCGGCAAGGTGGAGCCGACAGAGGCCGACTCGCTCCTCGGCCTGTGGCAGCGCGCGGCGGAGGTGCGGGCAGCGGAGGCGCGCCGGCCGCAGCGCGGCCGGCCACGCCATCGCGTCGAGTACGCGCTGCGTCAAAACATGACGGGTAATCGTTACTCGGCCGCCCTGCGCAAGGCCGTGTACTTGTACCGCCACAAAAGCGGTACGGAGCGCTCAATCTCGATGCGCGGCGCTGCGTCGCTCGCTCGGGATGGCGCCACGCTCCTGTTCCACATCTCGGACGACGATATCGCACGCGTGCGGCTGCCGAGCGCGGGCACGTGCTCCCTCATCGACCGGGCCGTCCACCGGGTGCAGCGCATGCAAGAGGTGGAGTTCACCTTCTCGCGCGTGACCTACTTCGTCGGCCGACTGCACGCTAAAGGCTACACGCTCGCACACCACTTGCAGAGTGGCTCTCCCGGGCGCTCAGCCCACGGCGGAGGCACGCCAGGCCCCGGGCAGCCGGCCGTCACTCGCCTAAGCGCCTAAGCGGCCTAAGCGGGGGGGTGCTTAGGGTGCTTAGGCGCTTAGGCGGCCCTTGCGAGCGTGGCGGCGTGGTGGTATCGTAATACAAGTGACTCCGATGACACACATGATGCTCTTGCTAGTGTCATTGCTCAGAGAGCAGCCTCACCGCGTCGAAAGTCTACCACTGGCCCTGGTCGCACACCGCCGCTGAGCTGTGATGATGCCCACAGCACCAGCAGCAAAGGCGGGCGGGCCGACCCCGCGGCCATCGCCGCCGCTGCCGCCTCCTCCGCCGCCGGCGCCGCCCCCTCTGCCGTCGCCGTCACCTTGGGCTGCATCACCCGCGCCGCCGCCGCGCACCGGCTCGTGCTCATTCAAAGGCGCCTCGAGTTGCAGGCCAGCGGCGCTGACGTTGTCGTGGTCGGGCTGCCCAACGTCGGCGCGGGAGGGAGGGGGCAACGCCGTTATGAAGAGCGCGAGAGCGAGCGCCGACGGCCCAGATTCTGAGCAGCAGCCCGCCTGGTCATGGGCCACTTGCCTACGTGCGTCCAGCTTCCACTATAGGACGAACGTCGAAGTTTGCTCTCCGACGCCGTGCCGAGCGAAACCTTTTCCTTCGAAGCCCGGCGACGTAGCCGGGCGAGCGGAATAGGGCAGCCCTAGAGAGCACCTTGAGGCCATTCAATAGAGCCCGTACTATAGTCGAGAGTCGATCGCCGGCCCGCGCAGTGCTGCTCTGACCGCTCCGCCGGGCCGCCTCCGGGCCGCCGCGGCGGAGACGTGCACATAGGCAAGTTGGTATTTTCATATATGAACTTCAAAATAGTATTGGCTAGTCTAATTCTACTCATCACAACTCGCCAGGAACACCCACACACTATAGGGTCATTGTGTAGCCCTGCTTAGAAGGAAAAGGTTTTCTGCAAGGTCCGTATGCCTTACCGTGTAGTCGGCCCGTCGCCTTCGACCTCGGCTCCCGCTCTCGGAGAGGGTTCATAGCGGGACACCTCGGAGCAACTCGCCCGCACGACGGGCTCCGTGAGGTCTCCTGCTTCGCCTCGCACCTCGGCAAGCAAAAGACCGCTGCGGTAATCGCCAGGGAGACGCTGCGGTCGGTCAAGGCGACGGGCGCGCCGCTCGAGCTGTTGCACTTCATTTGCTCGGACAACGACAACACGATGAGCGGCCGACACGCAGGCGTGCACAAGCAGCTCTGCGAGCTCATCGAGGCGGACACGGGCGGCGGCCACTGGCTGATTACGCGCATCCCGTGCCTCTCTCACATCGGCCACAACTCGGGGCTGCAAGCCCTCCGCTCACTCGGGCCGCTCACGCGGGCTCCGGGCCTGCTCCTCTCCCGGCTCTCGCAAAGAGGTAGCCTCATCGCCGCTCCGGATCGCGTCCAGAGCACGTAGCGCCTCGCCCGCCAAAGCTTGCCCGGCCTCGGCGGGCAGCAGCTCTTCCACTCAACGGCATGCGGCGGACTTGCACGGCGATGAAGACGGCGAAGGCAAAAAACAACGCCTTCGTCGCACAGCGCCGAAACGACGTGCGCACGCTGTTACGTCTAGCCTATGTCCAGCGCCAACTGCCGCACACAGGCTCCGCAACGCTGACCGCCTTTGGCGCAGCGGCGGAGCAGGAGCCTGCCGAGGACACAGACTCGGACTTTGAGATGTTGACCTAGACCGACGTGTGATTCAGATAGTTGTCTTCAGATGTGTGTGTGATTCAGATGTGTGTGCGTGTGATTTTCGGCACGGGTATAGATTAGAAGGAACGTATCGTCACACACACCCTCTTTGAGAGAGGGACACAGCGTGGTGCACAGTAGCGGGCTAGCTTCTACAGAGGCAACCGGTCCGAGGGCGAGCGTTGCGCTCGCCCTGATGCGCATGAGCGACGTGGAAGCTCCCGACCGTCGCAGATGCCACGGGCGACACCAATCCCAGCCTCAAAAGGCGAGGAGGGCTGGTGGAGTGCCCAGACGGCAGTGGCTTCCGAAGAACTTTTTGCGGGTGACGCAAAGGATCCGAGGAGAGAGCACCTCGGCTGCCGGCGAGGCATCCGCCCCGCGCCCACACATCTGATGGAAAGTGCGAAGAAGCGGTGGCGGCAGGCTAGCCACCGGTGGGGCACACGGAGCGATATGGCGTTCGGCTGCGATTTGAGTGCAACCGGGTGACGCATCTCCTCCACAGAGACGCGGGGACGGCGTGCCTGCGAGGCGCCCGATATGCGCCAACGGACCCAATGGAAAGTGCGAAGCGAGCACTCGACGGCTCGCAGCCTGTGGACGGAGCACGAGAGCTCGAACCTCGCACTCTCGTGCAAAATCGGCACCTCGGAGCCAGGGTTCGTGAGTGAATTTTCACACTTTCACTTTCACATGTGAATTCATGTGAATTTCACATGAAACGTTTCGGCCGCCCCCGTTTCACTGAAAATTTCACAAGTTCGACTACTTTCGAAGGCCCTGGCATCTCCGAGGCGGCGCAGCGGCGGAGGCGGCAGCAGTCGAGGCAGCAGCGGCGGAGGCGGCAGCGGAGAGAGCGGCGGTGCGCCTACCACTGCCGGCACCGGTAGGGATCTCTGTGCCACCAATGCCGCGCGTTCCTGCTTCCCTGCAGCGAGGCCGTGGTCAAGGCCGTGGTCGTCCCCAAGGCTCAAAGAACAGGGGCCCGCCCTCACTGCATCAAAACGCGGTGTTTGAAAGCGAGGAAGTGTAGAAAGGAAAGAGCCCACAATAACTAGTGAGAGGAGGTGCAGCTTGGTTCGTGTCCTCGGGCGCTCGAGGACGTGTGTGTTGCCTCAATGTTCTTTTAATGCGCGCCCCCGCCGAAATACACTGCAAATACACCATACACGCGAGATGCGTCGGCAGCGACGCGCACGACCTCTTAAGAAGCACCGTGTCGTTAGGGTTAGGGTTAGGGTTAGGGTTAGGGTCAGAGAGCGTTCAAGCCGTTGTGCAGCTCCTAAGAGAATGGTCCGGTTTGGGCCGAAACCAAATGGCGGAATCAGCGGTCCGTCGACACGAGCTCTCGGTGAACGCTTTGGGTTCTTCGGGCTAGGGTTAGGGTTGGGGTTAGGGTTAGGGTTAGGGTTAGGGTTAGGGTTAGGGTTAGGGTTAGGGTTAGGGTTAGGGTTAGGGTTAGGGTTAGGGTTAGGGTAAGGGGTTGGTTGTCGTCGCGCGCTCTCGATATCTGGCTAAGACAGAGACACAGCAGCAGAGGCGACCCAAGCGACACATCAGAGCATGGATGCTTGGGGGCGCGAGCCGCCATCTTGGACTGTGAGGCGAGTATTTGCAACCGGGAGCTCGCCGCCGCCCCTACACCGCCGCCGCCGCCCTCCCGGTGGCAAATAATAGCCCAAGTCGAAGAGTGCGCCCCGCCCTCGGTATCTGGGCGGCAGGCGGGACTAGAGAGGCACGCTGGTGCACGGATGGGGGCGCGAGCCGCCATCTTGGACTGTGAGGCGAGTATTTGCAACCGGGAGCTCGCCGCCGCCCCTACACCGCCGCCGCCGCCCTCCCGGTGGCAAATAATAGCCCAAGTCGAAGAGTGCGCCCCACCTTCGGTATCTGGGCGGCAGGCGGGACTAGAGTGGCACGCTGGTGCACGGATGGGGGCGCGAGCCGCCATCTTGGACTGTGAGGCGAGTATTTGCAACCGGGAGCTCGCCGCCGCCCCTACACCGCCGCCGCCGCCCTCCCGGTGGCAAATAATAGCCCAAGTCGAAGAGTGCGCCCCGCCCTCGGTATCTGGGCGGCAGGCGGGACTAGAGAGGCACGCTGGTGCACGGATGGGGGCGCGAGCCGCCATCTTGGACTGTGAGGCGAGTATTTGCAACCGGGAGCTCGCCGCCGCCCCTACACCGCCGCCGCCGCCCTCCCGGTGGCAAATAATAGCCCAAGTCGAAGAGTGCGCCCCGCCCTCGGTATCTGGGCGGCAGGCGGGGCTAGAGTGGCACGCTGGTGCGCGGATGGGGGCGCGAGCCGCCATCTTGGACTGTGAGGCGAGTATTTGCAACCGGGAGCTCGCCGCCGCCCCTACACCGCCGCGGCCGCCCTCCCGATGCGTCGAGAGTCGACTCTCGACTGCTGAGAGAGTTCATCCCACCATCAGCACCGTATTCGCCCACAGCATGCCATGAGATTCATATAGGTCTAGTGTACACATCAGCTCAGCGAGACCAATATCTCCAGCCTCCTTCATCTTGGCTGCTGCTTGGGAGCCAACACCTGTGCAAGTGAGTGTCAGAGTGTCGGAACTCGGTGGGAGCATCCGTCATCATCACGTTCACACGACTCTTCACACTCGCTCGAAAAAGTGAAATTTCGTTTCACATGAAATGTGAAGTGAAAGTGAAAGTGAAACCGATTCGCTGTTTCCATGTGAAATCACGAACCCTGCTCGGAGCACCTTGTGATTTTTGGGTCAAAATCGTCCCGATTTCATAATGTTCGTTCGTACGTGCATCCGCGGCGCCCAGCGCGGTGCCAGCGGCTCCCATACCTCTAAGAGGCCACCCACCTCCGTATAGACCCTTATATCCGCGGTTTACGCCCAATAGAGGCAGCTGCAAGAGGGCCCGGACGGGCACTGCGGCACACACTGCTCGCTGCTCGGCCATGCGGTAGCGTCTGGTGATGCCGCCCCTGCGCGGGCGGGGGCGTCTCGCTCGGCAGCAACTGCGCCGCGCAGCGCAGGTTCGAGGGTCGCGGTGGGTGGGTGCACTGGAAGACGTAGCGGTCGAGAAAGCGCTCAGCGACCGCTACGTCTCGAGGATGGAGCCGTCGCGCGGACCCGACCGGCCGACCGGCAGTAGCAGCAGGCGCCGGAGGGCGCGGGAGGCAGCGGCGACACCTCGGGCCAGAAGCGCGAGCCCTAGGCTGGTGAGGGGGCCCGCTCATGCGTAAACGGCTCTGGGACTTAGCTAAATCGCGCATCGAAATCGGGACGATTTTGCCAGGGCACCGTCACAAGGTGCGCCTTTTTCACACCGCATTCGAGCCCATGAAAACAACAATGTACCCCAAGCAGCACGATCACGCCTCGCACCGGTGCGGTGGTGCCGGGCGGCTCTAGGGGGTCAGGCTGGCTGCATGGCACCACCCGTAGCCCGTTTTGCTGCCCTGGCATCACCCGGAGGGGGGATTGAACATGGTACGCCGCGGAAGCTGCTCGACAGGCGACTTCATTGCGAACGCGGTCGCCGTTACTCCAACTTTCCTTTGCCGCTCCGGCCTCCATGGTCTGTGACGACCGTGACCGCCTAGTCCGCGCGAGGGTGCGGGGGGCCTCTCTGGGGCCACACGCGCCGCGCGGGCTGCACGGGGTGAGGCCACAGACTCGGCTGATCGCGACGCGGCGCTGCGCGCGCGGCGAGTGGCAGCACACGCAAAGCGGTGCACCTGCGTGCTCTGGCGCGCAGGTGCGCTCTGCGCCACGACCCCGCGATCTGCGCGCTCTTCCCAGAGCACACATGTCGTGTGTGCACGAGCGAGTGAGTGGCGTGTCTTTTGATGACTTTTTGCGCTCGCCATCGGTCCTAGAAGTTCATGCTGGCTCTTGATGTGCCGCTGCACTGTCGCCGCGCGAAGCTACAGCGCGTGGCGCACGGCGCCGCCTCGCCGCGCGGCCGGCCAGGCGCGGCGTGCGGATGGGAGGAGAGGCCGGCCGTCGTGACTGACGACCCGCCGACGGAGCGGTGAGGGCGTCCGCTGGGCTCGCTCGGCGCCGCGCGGCTCGACGGGCGGCCCGTCCGCCGTGCGGCGGCCGGAAGGCGCGCCGACACGCTCGCCGTCTCGCCGCACGCGCCGGCGAGGGGCGCCTCGGCCGCGCGGGTGCGCTGTCGGTGGCAGCGCGGTGCTCGAAGGCGGTGCCAGCCTCGAGAAAGGTGCGCGAGCCGCGCCTGCGCGCGTGCGGCGGGCCGTGGGGGTCGGTGCGGCTGCGCCGGGGCAGCGAACGGCCTGCTGGAAAGGCCGTGAGAGGCGCTCACCACCGGGCGCTCGACGCCAAAGAAAGCGGCGGCCGCCGAGCCAGATCACGGTCGAGCGCGTCGAACGAACCTGTCCGGAGCGCAGCGGCCGTGACCGTGGCGGTCAGGAGGCATGCACACATACGCGGACCGTCGCGGTACGAGGCAGGCATCGGCGGCGCGACCCTCGACACGCGAAGATGTACCATCGCCCCCCGAGGTCTCTTGGGTTATATGTGCGCAACGGCCCCCCCGCGGGGGGCGGTTCTGGTACCACTGTGCAGCGTCGTGCCCGGATCCCGGCCGCCCTGCGCTGGCTGGGCCTCACAGTAGCATGCAGCATCGACGGCGCCACGCCGGACCGATCGCCCACGGCAGAGCGTGGCGCGCCCACCCTTCCGAGCGGCGACAGACATCCCGCGCACGGCGCTCTAGCGCGAGCACCAGCAGCAGCACTGGGCCGCCGGTTGCGCGCGGAGGAGAAAAAAGATGATCTGAAGATCTGAGACATGGAAAAAAGGGCAAAGAAAGCATGAAAAAAAGTGACGAGCAATGGAGGAGGACGCGTGAAAGGTCCGCTCACTGCGGAAGGGGCTCGAGCATATCGAGCGCGGTCTGCAGCGGCACCGTGGTCACCATCGCGAACGAGTCGATCGCGCCGTAGCCGATGAGCAGCTCGTGGCCCGAGCCGTCGGCGGAGGGTTCGAGCACGATCGAGGACGAATACTGCACAGAGTCGCAGTCATCAAGCGCCTCGCCCGTGAGCAGCGAGAACGCGCGGAAGCAAAACTCCGTCGAGATCCGCGTGAGTGCGTACGGCGGCGAGGCGGACAGCGTGAAGAAGAAGTGCGTGTAGTGGTTGCCGTTGAAGGGGTAGTCGGAGCCGAAGCCGCCCACCGGCCCATGGACGGTGCCTGAGCCGCGCGCGAGGTGCCCCACGCCGAGAAGCTCGTTGCCGAGCGCGGGCACGCGCACGAGCATCCGGCCGCCGTGCAGCATCGACGTCCCATTCGACTTGTCCTCCCCCGCCAGGTCGGCGAAGAGGGCGGCGGCGGCGGCCGAGAGCTGTTCCCCGGCCGTCTCGAAGCAGAGAGTGTCCACGCGAGGGTAGCGCTCGCCGTACGTGCCGGGGCAGAGGCGCGGCGCTGCGCCCAGCAGCGACCAGAAGTTGGACACGTTGGCCCCGTCCTGCGCGCCGGGCGGCAGCGTGGTCACGCGGCCGACCGCCGTTGGGGCGATCCAGTCGAGCGCGAGGAGCTCGTCGCCCTCGACGAAGAAGGAGGGGTTCTTGTGGTTGCTGCCCTTCGGCGCGAGAGGCGGGAAGTCGGCCGGGTCGCACCCGGCGTGCGCGCACGAGCCGAGCGCGTGCTCCTCCGCCTCGGCGTGCGTGACGAGCAGCCGCGGCGCGCACCCCGCCGGTGCGAAGAGCTCCACTCTGAGCGGGACAACGAGGGCGCGCTCGCTCAGGGGCATCTCGAAGCCCTGCATCTGAGTGGAGTAGTCCTGCGCGCTCGCCACGTACCGCCCGCCGTACTCGAAGAGGCCCACGTCCATGAGCGTCGACTGCGCCATCCGAGGGCTGGATGGGTCCAGCGCCTCGAGCGGGGGCACGGCGCCCCCTCCCCCCGCGAGCTCGCGCAGCAGCGGCGTCAGGAGGAGCGGATCCATCTTGCGCGAGAAGAGGCCGACCGTCGTGGTCGGCTCGACGGGGCAGGTCTCGACCGGACCGCCGTGCACGATGTCGTCGTACACGCCGCCGACAGGCTCGCGCGTCCAGAAGGGCAGCGAGTTTAACGCGACCAGGTAGTGAGCGCCGGGCACGGCGCGCAGGGGCGAGTCGGCGGGCAGCACGACGATGGACGGGTTGTAGCCGTAGAAGTGGCACTGCAGCGGCACGCTCGCAGCGCGCAGCGGGCTCGCCATGACCGAGGGGGCGCGCGTCCAGTCGACGAGGCGGCTGCTCGACGAGGCGAGTACTTTCGGGCAGGACCCACGAAGAAAGCCAGACGTCGCAGTCGGCACGTGCGCGAACGTGGCCATCGTGACCCGGCAGCCGGAGGTCGCGTTGGGGGAGAGCCGGTACTCGTCGGTGCCACCCGTCGGCAAGTTCCAGTAGATGTTGGTGAGCAGGTGGGGTCTGCGCCTCCCCTGCTCGTGTGCGGTGTCGCGCCAGAGGGGCAGGCCGTAGCCCTTCACGCCAAAGCGGTTGGGGATGATGCCCGAGTCGATGGAATCGAGCGCAACGGCGGCGCGGTCCCACTGCTCGTCCGCGGGGCAGGTGGGCGGGCCGAAGCCAACCACCAAGCCTGCTGACAGCATGCACACACACCTCCTTCCCAAAGCCACTCCCAACAGAGCCGTGCCGAGATTCGCTGCCGTCCCTTTTTTGATGAAGGCTGCCCGCAAAAAGAATTTAAACAAGACAACTCTCTCTCACAGCACACAGGCTCGACACAGGTGCGAACTGGCGCAAGGAACTCGAAAAGGCACAGTTGTTGCGTCTCTCGACCGAGAGCGCTAGCCTCTACCCCTTCGGTCCGTCGAATCTCGGCGCGGCAGATGCGACGCCGAGACTGACGAAACCTCCCTGGTGGTGGGCTGCTGAGCCTCCCCCACACACAAGAACACCACAGGGACACCGTGACACACTAGACAACACATGCGACGAGGCGGGATGAGACTAGACGTCTCGGACGAGACTCGTCACTCGACGGAAACCAAGTAATGAACATCGGGTTGCTGCGCGGCGGGTCAACCCCATTATGCGCAGTCATCCAGATGTCATCTGCACCTAAGAGAGTCGCCGGCGTGGGCGGGAGGGGCGACTGTATCTGGTAGGCGCGGTAGCGGTAGACGGGCGAGCCACAGCTGGCAAGATGCGGATCGACATAGACCTTGCTCGAGCCGCGGCGAGCCGAAAGTGGAGCGTGTCAGGATCGGCGCCTCGGCTGTGAACTGACCTCGCTGTGAATGTCACCGCCGTCACAGACACTATTGTCCATGAATGGTAAGACTGATAGTAGAGTAGAATCGGGTCGAGCGACCGGCCCAGTCGACCGTCCCCTCCCCTCAGCAGAGCGGGCGAGAATCCTAACGGATTCACGCCTCCTCTGCCAGGGGCCCCTCCACTCGCCTGCACCTGCTCGAACCCTGAGCACTGTGCAGCGTTGCACGCGTTGCATGAATGCACGTTGAGTTGAACTCAAATGCACGAAGGTGGTAATAGTTATTGTCTTGAGTATTGCGCGTCTCTCGACCGAGAGCGCTAGCCTCTACCCCTTCGGTCCGTCGAATCTCGGCGCGGCAGATGCGACGCCGAGACTGACGAAACCTCCCTGGTGGTGGGCTGCTGAGCCTCCCCACGCTCGGCCTTTGATGTGGTATGTTGGAAGGTCGACGCCCGGAACGGCCTAAGCTCAGCTGAACCCCACGCATAGACCTCCTTGAATCACAGTCAAAGATAAGGGCAACTGGCGGATGGGTCGCTGACGTCGCACGACGATGCGCCCGAGAGACCGATCGTGATTATCGACGGATCTCGCAACTATCCCAGCGAGTAGTCCGGTGCTCCGGTAAAACCCCCCCGCCCCCGCCGTAGCGATGACGATGAGGAAATAGCACCCGACGCGAGTCGGGCCTACACTCGCTTGGGTGGCAAGCACGCCACAGTTGCACTCATCGACAGTGTCAAGCACCGTTGCCCCTGTCGACTTAAACGATAGCAGCTGCCGACCTGATTGCTGCTTCGTCGTGACCCAAATTGTAACTGAACGAGTTGATAATCCTCGGTCTATACGGACTGCTGCTTCGACGTCGAAAAGCATTCCTCAACCCGCGTCGTCATGCGCTCGAACAGCTGCTGTCAGCTTGGCGATAAGCTCCTGCGAGCCAAGATGGTGCGCGTCAGCCGGAGGGCTTACATGGCTGGCACGTGGTGGGTTATAAGCGCGGGGCTGGGCCTGGGCGTGATGGCATGTACCTCAACGCTCGATCCAACCACGGCCAAGCGAAAGGGATGCAACCGCAGCTCGTGCGAGCGGAGGGCGATCAACGACCGACAGATCGCTGCCGCCTCAACGCACGAGCATTCAGCTCGTTTCTTTAACCCCAGCATCCAGCTCACCCCTGATGGTGAACTAGTCGGGCTCGTGCGCGTGGACGCCAACGGCCCCTGGCAGGGACCCCAAGGCGAAGAATGGGTCAGCAGGGCCTATGCATTCAGCTTCCGCGCAGCTGTGGCAGACCCGTGCAACGCCACACTCACAGCCCTTCTCGGCGACTACGAGGACCCAAAGATCTTTCGCGTCGGAGATATGCTCTTCGGCCAGGCGGTGCAGCGCTTCTGGATCACCGTTGACGGATCTAGCCCGCCGGTGTACGCTGCGCAGATTGGGATTATTGACCTTAGGGAGAGCCCTCGCAGCGTGGCGGCGGCGGCTGTGCGGCCTTCGTTCTCGCCGCTGATTTACGCGGCCAGAGGAAACAAGAGCGCAATGAGTCGGGACATCTGGGCGATGGCCAGCCCGAACGTCAGTCTCGTTGAGCCGCCCGGCCTTACGGCTGAGTGGTTGGACACCTCGCTTGCATCGTGTGCTGCGTGGCGTGCCCCTAGCACTTGTCACGCAGCAACCAGCTCCGTTGGCTTCTGGTGGTCGGTCACGCGAACGGAGTGTGACCTGAGGACGCCATCGTCGTTCGGGCGGGGAGCCTCCGAAGGTCACCTTGTCGTGCCACCGCCCCGCCTATCGGACAAGAATTGGGCGCCGTTTGCAAGCCTGAGCGGTGGGCTGTTGTGGGTGCATGAGCTAATGCCACTATCCATCTGTAGCACCGGCAAGGCGCTCGACCTTGCGACGGCAATGGAAGCGAACGATTCGAGCTGTCTACAGTGCTCTGTGCTGCCGATCCATCACGTGGTTGCCAATAGTACAGGCGTTCTCGAGGCCGCGCAGGAGCGCGCCCTCGCGGAGACGGCCGCATTCGTCGCTCAACTGGGTGACGACATGGGTGAGTTGACCGCTGGCGGCGTGCACCTCAACGGCGCTCCCCTTTTGCCCTTCTGGGAACAGTGCTCGCTTCATGGCTGCATACCATTGCTGCTCGGCGTGGCTCACTATCGCGTAGACTCGAAGAACCCGGAGAAGACTTTCGCCGGCGTTCTGCACTACTACTCTCACTTCCTCTTTAAGCTGCGCGGCACGCCGCCATACAAAGTGCTCGAGACGAGCGCGCCGCTCAGGCTACAGATGGCGCAGTCACCGATAGAGATCGACATGCTCACGCACAACTTCGTCAACCTTACACCTGACTACCGCTACAAGAACCCAATCGGCACCTATGCAACCGCCTTTGTCGCTGGTGCGACTGGTATTGGCGGGAGTGACGCGGAGCCGTCGTCATTGTTGCTCTCGTACGGCTCGGGCGACGTGACAGCGCGAGCGTTGCTCCTCGCTCGCGCCGAGGTCGATGCACTTTTCTCGGGTGGTTCGTGATTAATTTTGATTTATCTGTCCTCTTTGCGAGTTTGCGAGCGTGGTGTGAGTCTTAGCGGGACTGTTTGAGGATCCCATATCCCAAATCTCGAACTAGTCGGATCCCAAATCTAAGATCCCATTTTCCCGGTGTACTCATAGATAGACATAGTATGCCGACTCCGGATCCCAAAAGGTGAAAGACTATCTTGACCCAATTGTGTATGGCACTGAAATTAAACAATCGACCAAGAAGGTGAAAACCAAAAGCTTAACGGATTTGAAGTGTGGGCTAGAAGTTCAGGGTCAGGGATGGGCAGAAAATGAATCGGGGGCAGCAGTTCAAATGTGAAGGTTTTACAGTTCGGCGGTTCGATTGTGGAGTGATGGGCATCTCAATAACGAAAGCACTTTTACGGAACGATCTCAGGATAATCTCGACCTATTCTCGATATCTAGAGGGGGTCTCGGGGGTGATTCGGGTCCGGTCGTAAGAGGGGATACTCGTGTCCACACAGCCGCAGTGCTGGCGGAGATGCGCTCTGTCGCAGAAGATCCGCAAGCACCCAAGTTGATGTTGCGGTTGTACTCATTCTGCTCAGCCTCCGTGCCGAGCAGTTGGCGGCCGCTGTGCCACCGTGCGCCGAGCCTCTGTGCCCAGCCAATCACCACGGCTCGCGCAGGTGCCCATGGTGCCAGCCTACGTATCGAGCGTAAGCCGGAAATGCTGTGCGGCAACACATCTCGCTTGTGTGCCGCACCAGCTCTCATGTCGGCCTCAGTGCCGCACTGCTCACTCCGTGCACTCACCGGTCGGTACCATGTCAGGAGACGGAACACGGAGGAGCTGTATAGGTCACTAGAGACCCACACCATCGCTACATCACCACAGCCACCAAGTCGGATACAAGTCGATGACAATGTGCGCGGCAGGACAAACCAAATGAGACGGTTACACAAGGACGGTCAGGCTACGGTCAGGAAGTAGGTTTGCGTTCACACTCTCCAACACGACGGACGCTTGCGTCCTAGCCTCCAACAACGCCTCCCCGGCGCAGAGGGGCCCCCGGAGGGATGCTCAACCGCCCCACGCCACGCCGCTTGCGGCGGTCCTATTCCCAGCTCCGCTGAGCGCTCGCGTTATCTTCTTTCCACGGGTGCCTGGACAGTCGCTCTACGCACCGATTTCTCCTTCCTACAGTACGGGTGCCGCCTGACAGTCGCTCCGCGTCGCTGCTGCGCCGCCTGCCGCTCCCGCCGCCATGCGGATCCTCATCAAGGGTGGCGTGTGGAAGAACACCGAGGATGAGATCCTCAAGGCGGCCGTCATGAAGTACGGCAAGAATCAGTGGTCGCGCATCTCGTCGCTTCTGGTGCGCAAGTCGGCCAAGCAGTGCAAGGCGCGGTGGCACGAGTGGCTCGACCCGTCCATCAAGAAGACGGAGTGGTCGCGCGAGGAGGAGGAGAAGCTGCTGCACCTGGCCAAGCTCATGCCCACCCAGTGGCGCACCATCGCGCCCATCGTCGGCCGCACCGCCGCGCAGTGCCTCGAGCACTACGAGCGACTCCTCGACCAGGCGCCGCGGCGGCCGTCCCTACCCCTGCCGTGCCCGCGCCCCTGCGCCCCGCTGCGCGCGAGCCTCGCCCGCGCCTCGCCCGCGCCTCCCCCCTCCACCCCCCCTCCCAAAGCCGCGGCCCCGCACCCGCCGCCGCCACCCTGCCCACGCACCACCTCTCCCCCCACCCCCCGCTTGCCGGCGATGCTCGACACAGGCGACGCGGCGGGGCGCGTCAGCGGACGGAGACGCGTCGGCGGCGGACGACCCTCGCCGGCTGCGGCCGGGCGAGATCGACCCGAACCCCGAGTCGAAGCCCGCGCGACCTGACCCGGTGGACATGGACGACGACGAAAAGGAGATGCTCTCCGAGGCGCGCGGGAGATGGAGCCGAGATTCGGAGCCGAGGGTGGAGCCGGGAGGGTGGCGGCAAGACGCAGATGCTCCCTCGCCGCGCGACGCCGCCTCGAGATGCCGAGGAGCCGCGGGTGGGGGAGGACGAGCGCGGGGGAGGGCGGGGGAGGGTCTCTGCAGGATGGTCTCTGCAGGATGCCCGGCTCCACGCTCGCCCCTCTCTCCCCCCTCCCCCCCCTCGCAACACGCAAGCACCCCTCCCCCCCCTTCCCTCCCCTCCCTGCCCGCCAGGCGCGCGCGCGCCTCGCAAACACGCGCGGCAAAAAGGCAAAGCGCAAGGCGCGCGAGAAGCAGCTCGAGGAGTCGCGCCGGCTGGCGGCGCTGCAGAAGAGGCGCGCGCTGGGGAGAGCTGGAGAGGCGGGGTGGCGGCGCCAGGGGGGGCGAGACGGGGAGGGGCGGCGGCGGCGGCGGCCCGCCCGCCACCAGAGGACGGTCCAAACAAGAAATTTGAATCCGGAGCGCCGAAAGGCCAAGCGTGACCGACAACCTCCGGTGCTGATGGTGGCGGCGGGGCAGAGGAGGGGAGGGAGGGGGGAGGGGGGGGCGGTGGGGGCGGTGGGGGCGGTGCCGCTCCGCTGCAGCGCCAACGCAGCGTCTTTCCCAAGCTGTGCTCCACCGCCCCCCCCCTCCCCCCCCTCGCAGGCGTGAGCTCAAGGCGGCGGGCATCGAGGTGGCCTCACGGGCGCGCAAGGTGCGCGGCATCGACTACAACTCGGAGATCCCCTTCCAGAAGACGGCGCCCGCCGGCTACTTCGACACCACAGGCGAGGACGCGTCGGCCGAGGCGCAGTCTCGCGGCGAGGAGGGCGGCTTCAAGGCGACGCTCAAGAGCAAGCTGGACGCGCCGAACAAGGACGCAGCCGAGGCCAAGGCGCGCAAGGCGGACGCGGAGAAGCTGAAGCGGCGGCGCGAGGAGGCGCTCCCCGACGTCATCGCCCAGATCAACAAGCAGAACGAGCTGATGGCGATGAAGAAGCGCGGCCGGCTGATGCTGCCGCCGCCCCAGGTGACGGACCGCGAGCTCGAGGCGGTGGTCAAAGCGTCGGCGAGTGGGCTGCTCGAGGACTCGGGGTCCGACGCCGCTCGCCTGCTCACCGCTTCGTACGACGCCACCCCCGCCGCCGGCGCGTCGGCGCGCACGCCGCGCGCGGCGGCGGGCGGCGGAGGTGACGCGGTCCTCGAGGAGGCGGCGGCGCAGGCGGCGATGATCGCGTCGGACACGCCGCTGCTCGGCGGCGAGTCGGCGCCGCTCGCCTCACTCGGCGACTTTTCGGGCGTGACTCCGCGGCCAAAGGGACTCACGCAGCAGACGCCAAACCCGCTCGCGGCGGCCGCCACGCCGGGCGGAATGACGCCGTCCGCCGGCGGGGGGGGGGGGACGCCGTTCGGGGGGGGCGGGGGCAGGCTGACGCCGGCGCGCTCCGAGGCGGGCTACTCCGTCGCGGGGCTCTCCAGCGTCGGCTCCGAGTTCGGGCGCACGCCTTCGCGCGACGCGTTTGGCATCAACGAGGCGGACAACTGGTCGGACGTGTCTGGGCTGCCGCCGGCCGCCGCCAAGCGGTTGCAAAAGCAGCGGCGGGAGGCGCTGGCCGACGTGCTCGACCTGCGACGACTCGAGCTCACCCGAGGTCACCCGAGGCTGCCTCGAGATTAGGCGCTGGCCGCCCAGCTGGCCGCGCTGCCTGCCCCGTCCAACGAGTACAAGATTGTGATGCCGGAGCTCGAGCCCGCTGAGAGCGGCGAGGGCGAGGGGGACGGCCTCTACCCGGACGGGTTCGAGGAGGACGCGCAGGACACGCTCGAGCGGCAAGACGCGGCGGCCGAGGCGGAGAGGCAGGCGGAGCTCGCGAAGCGGTCTGCGGCGCTGCGGCGCGAGTTGCCGCGCCCGCTCGTCGTCAACAGGGAGGAGATGCTCGCCCCGCCCTCGGGCGCCGACGCCGCCGGCCTCGACGCCGCCGAGGAGATCCGGGCTGCGGACCAGCTATTGCGCGCAGAGATGGTCCGCCCGCCCCGCCCCGCCCCGCCCCGTCGCGCCGCGCCCCGCCCCGCCCCGCCCCGCTTCGCCCCGCCCCGCTTCGCCCCGTCGGGTTGCGCCGGGTTGTGCCGCGCCGCGCCCCGCCCCGTTTTGCCCCGCCCCGCCCCGTTTCCCCCAGGGGAGGGGGGAAAAAGCGGACCCCCCCCGGCAGTTTCGCCCGAGGGGGAAATCCCCCCCCCCCCCCCCCCCCCCCCCCCCCTTCCCGCCGCAGGTGCGCATGCTTGAGGCGGACGCCGCGTCGTACCCGGTGCCGGGCGCGCCGGAGCTCAAGGGCAAGAAGCGGCGCCCGCTCAGGCCGCTGCCCGAGGAGGACATGGCGGCGGCGAGTGCGATGCTCGACGAGGAGACGGCGTCGCTCGCCGCCGCCGCGCCGCCGCTCGACGAGGCGTCTGTCCGGGCCGCGGCCGAGGCGGCGGGCGGCGAGCTCTCGTACGTGCCCTCGCTGCAGCGGTACGCGCCCATCGCGTCGGTGCCGCCCGCCGAGGCGCTGCAGGCGCCGCAGCAGGCCTTGCAGCTGCTCAAAAACTTCATGGCGCGCGACGCCAAGCGCGCGGGCAAGGCGGAGAAAAAGCTGGACGTGCTGCTCGGCGGGTACAAGAAGCGCGCCGCCGCCCTCGGCAAGGAGATCGAGGCGCAGCACGCGGCGGTGGCGGAGCGGCGCATCGAGCTGGCCTGCTTCGAGGCGCTGCGCGGCCGCGAGGCGCTTGCCGGGCCGCAGCGGGCGGAGGAGCTCTCCGAGCTGCTCTCGGTGCAAACCTCCAAGGAGGAGGAGCTGCAGGCGCGGTACGCCGAGCTGCTGCGCACGCGCGACTCGCTCCGCCAGCAGCTGCGCACGCGCGCCGAGGCAGCGTGAGGGCTGCGCGTTGTCCTTGTCGCATGCAGCACTTCAGGCGCAGGGTGGCGCCGTGTATTCGGACCCGCCGCCGGTCCTCGCATACTCCGAAGACGCCCCGGCGCACCTCCGTGGAGGGGCCCTGAGATCCTTTGCAACGTTTCCACTCCGTCATAAAGCCGTAAAGCAAGATGCCATTTCACTAGACACTAGTCATTGCCATCCGCACACCGCAGCGCGCGGGGACCCCGGGACGGGGACGGGGGACGACGCACAATACGTGTACTATTCTGGTAACCGCCGGCCCCTGACCCCCCGCGACGCCCGAGCTCGCCCCGCGGACAAGTGGTCGTCCCAAGACGCACAAGAGAGAGAAACTCACAAAGATCAAAGAGGTTCTGGCTCTGGGTGAGTGGCATGGACCATGTCCATGTCCATGTCCATGTGGTGAGTGGCGCGGTCCATGCCACTCAAGTGCGCCTGCCGCCTCTGCGCGGTGTGCGGCCCGCGCGGCCCGGCGGCCCTCTCCCCGGACACCGCCACTCTCTCGAGTACGGCAACTATATCGACACCGGGGAAATGCTCGCTGGACGCTGCCGCTGGTGCCCGAGGGCGGAGACCGTGGGCCGATCGCCCTGCGTCAATACGGCTTTATGCGCAGCTAGTCCCTCGCAGCGCTCAGGCAACCTGCCCTGCCAACAGCTCCATCTCCTTCTCCATGACGCCGGCACCGTTACCAGCCAGAGGCACAGCTGCCCCGACGCGGCCGGTCAGCTTGGACACGTCGCGCGGGGAGGCATGGTCGAGTCCAAAGCGCGAATACTTGAAGTCCGTGGCGTAGGGTGAGGACATCAGGTAGTCGGTCGGCACGCCCTCGACAGCCCCCTCGGCCATCGCGCTCGTCGTGTACTCGCCGCGCACAGGGAACTCGTCCTCCTCACCGAAGACGGCCTTGTTGTCGCCGTCCCACGACTGGCCAATCACGCCGTGGGGCGGCACGGAGAACTTGGATTCGGCGACGCGCGGTGTCATCTGCACATCGATGCGCCGCGCGGGCCCCGCCACCGAGCGTTGGACAGCCTGCGGCATGACCGCCAGCTCCCACTCGCCAGTGGTGACATGCAGCGAGGAGTAGTCCATGTGCAGCGAGACGTCGTCGACCACCTTGGTCGTGTGCGGCCCGAGCGAGAATGCCTGCTGGTTGTCGATGGTCGCGTTGATCCACCCGATGTTGAGCGGCCCGATCTTGCTCGCCCAGTACGAAGCGCGCACAGTGCGCCCGCCGCCGGTCAGCGCAACGACGTGCGCCTGCGTGAGGAAGGAGCCGTGCACGAGCTTGTGGCGAGGGTGGTCCGTGTCGTGCAGGTAAAAGTCGGCCAACTCTGTCATCACGTTGAGCGAGAGGTTCTTGGCCGAGAGGAAGTTGTAGATGCCCTTGTCGGTGCCGCGGAAGTCCGCCTTGCCTCCGTGAGCCAGCACCAGGTGGGGATCGCCGTTTGCCCCAACTGGCGACGGCGGCGGCAGCAGCGGCGGCGACGGCGGCGATCGGGGTGCGGTGAAGGGATCAGTGGCGTTTGGGCAGTTGAAGCCGTCGTTCAGTTGGGTTTCGTCGACGGCCTTTGCCACCCACTTGAGCGTGATGGGGATGGGAGCTGGGGACACCGCGGTCGTCCCACTCACCTGCGCGCAGACTCGCTTGCCTGTTGTTGCTCTGGGGAGCGTCGTTGGGGGGTCCCTCATCTCGAAGGCGCACGCGTCGTCCCCGGTACGGTCGAGAACGGCCGTAAGCGAGGTCAACTCCACCTCGAAGATTCCGGATCCAGAGTTTGAGGCGAACTGTCGCAGTGGGGTGAGGGGGGAGGGAGGTGGGGTGAGGATGGCGCGGGTGCACGTGTCGGGCGTGGTGTGTTTAGGAGGAGGTGGTAGTGGTGTGTGGGGGGTTGTGTGGGGGGTGGTGGCGCGCACGTAAATCCGGTCGCCATAACGAAACCCAGCACCGAATCCATTCATGTTGCGTTTGCTGCTTGTGGACCCGGTGTAGTCGACTACGACGCGGCTGTATGAGTAGCCTTCGACATCCCCGGCGCCGTCGAGCTTGATGATCCAGACGCTCGCATCACGTGCTCCCAGACCGATCAGGTACGTGGAGCTGCTGTACTCGAAGTCGATGAAATCGGCAAAATTCTGGTCGCCGGGCGTCCACGTTGTCATTTTGGTCACCCCGTCTACGGTGGAGTTGGTCCAGACCGCCATGTAACATTGGCCCTTGCAGTTGTTCGGGAGGCCATAGGCGTCATACATGTCTGCTGCGGTCAGGTTCCAGCTCTCGACATTTATGGTGCCGCTGCCCCTGCCTTGTAACACTTGCGTCATGTTGCAGTCGGTCGTCTGGTACTCGAGGCTGTCGCCTGGGGAGGTGAGGCTGTGGACGGCTGGCAATTTATGGATCTGTTCGCCGCCTGCATGGCCGAGATAGTACGTCCCATTGCGCGTGATGGTGGCCGCGTTGCCCCAGTAAGGAGTTTCGCCCTGCGGGAAGTCGTCAGACACGGGCCCGCGAGCTTCGCAGAGACATTCCGTCGAGCTGCGGACGTCGGAGAAGCGGCAAAAGTACCCTGGATCCGAAGACGGATCGGTCGAGAAGAGCCCGTACGCGATATTGTCGTTGATGTTGTAGCCCTGCGCGTTCAGCCTCGCCGTCGGTAGTTGTGCGGTGTTTGCAGGCCACTGCCATATCTCCTCAAAGTCGCCCGAGCCGAGGTTGAGCTGCATCGTCCGATAGTTGTCGTCGTCGTCGCCCTTCATGATCTGGATGGGGAAGGGGTACCTCGTGCAGTCCCAGGGCGCGACTGGCCAGACTAGCTGGGACGTGGCAGTCTGGGAGAGGAGCACGAGCAAGAGGGCACCTAGCTGCCGGCCAACAGGAGGGCCGCGCATTGTGCAGGCAGTAGAAGCCAGCCCCCGGGGCGCCCCGGCAGCGGCCAGCGCTCGTGGGCGCTGTAATGCGTTCGTGGCGGGCGCTCACAATGAAAAGAGGCGCGCGTTTTTTGGAACGTGAACCAACGGACGAACGAGCCTAACGGACGCACGTCGGTCTTCTTTTCATTGGCCCTGAGGCCTACATGCACGCGGGTCCGTTCTGCGTCCTTTCTCTTTCTTTCTTCCCTCAGGGAATTCTTTCTCTTGCCAGTCTTCCCGTGCCACCCCGTGAGCCGTGTTGACTGTTGTGCGAGGGATTTTTGTCGTAAAAGTCTTTCTTCTTCGTAGCTGCCAACGTAGCTTGGCGTGTTGGGACTTGGCGCATGGCGGTCTCAGGCACTCGGGCCCTCCCTGTGCACAATATACAATGTATTATAAACAAACAACAGCTACAGGAACAGCAGTAGTAGTCTTCCCAAGACGCAAGAGCGAGTCAGACCACTCCCCGGTCTCGCCGGCTGTTTGCGTATTGGCTATTGGCTGCGCCCCTTTCCGCAGCCAAGTGTACCGTGATAGTGCGCGCGCAACAAATCTCAACCAGCGCTGCCGGAACCGGCTAGCTCGGACCGGTGGCAAAGTCCGGCTGCTGCGCCCCGAGCTCAGTCGCACCGGACGGCAGCTGTGCCTGTACATACGCCGGCTGCAGAGCGCCCACGGGTGCCATCGGGACTGACCCGTGCGCGCCGGCTGCAAAGGCGGGCTGGTAGAGGCCTTGCGCGAGCTGCTGTGGGTGTGGTGGCCACATCACCGCGGAAGGCACCTGAGAGGGGGGGGGGAAGAGGGGGGTAAGGGGGGATCGCCGAGGGGGCGGCGCTGCAGCGGCACCGGGGGGGGGGGGGGGGGGCCCCTCCCGGTGGGGAGGGGGGCGGCAACCGCCCCTGGCCAAATTTGGAAAACCGGGGGCCCCCGGGTGGCCTCTGGGGGGCAAAGGGAAAATTTTTTTTTTTTTTCAACGGCAGTTTCTGCCCCTAGGGTGCCCACAGGTTGGCTTTGGGCAAACCCCCCAAAAGGGCGCCCCATTCCGGGGCCCCCGGCCAACCGGCAAAAGGAGGGATTTTTTGGGCCTGGCCCTGG
>NW_005200155.1:77088-78392 GCF_000372725.1 Emiliania huxleyi CCMP1516 | reverse complement strand
GGTGGCCCTAGTCCACTGTGACTTTCCCAAAAAAGAATTTTTACCTTCTCGTAGCCCGATCCCGATCATCCGGGTCAGACGCCCGAGGGTGGGCGACGGCTAGCACCACACTCCTCTCCTTAAAATCCCTGTGTGGTGGCGGCGTGCCGTCCTCCCATCCCTCCCTTGGCCTGTCTGTTTTCTTTCTTTCTTTTCGATCATCCGGCTCGCTGGGTGCGCTTCTCAGCTCCCCGGCCCTGGATGTGAGGTTACTGACTGCACTCCAAGTGCTCCAAGTGCCCCAGCGCACGGGACTGGCGCGCACTGGCACTGACACAGGTACACCTGGGAGAGCCCGCCTGCACCATATAGCTTCCGATCGTGTGTTTCGGTACTTACTCGAACATGGTCGCGGCGAGGGCCAGGCCGCCCTCCCCGCGCATTGCGCGCACTAAACCAGTGCGCGCATGCGCGGCGAGAACCAATGCAGCGATGGACATCTCGCTGCAGGCGCTCGCGGGGCCCTGAGGGAGGGTGTAGAGGATGTAGAGTGTAGAGCGCTGTAGAGCTGTAGAGCTGTGGAGCGCTGTAGAGCTGTAGAGCTCTACATCCGCCGCGGGACGAGGCGCCTCCGTTGTAGAGCGATGTAGAGCGCGATTTTGCTGTAGAGTTTGTTGTAGAGGCTCTACAGCCAAACCGCCAGGAAGGCAGTGACTCAAAGAGGTCGAGTCGCACTAATGGGGTGTCTCCGAGTTTACTGGAGCTCTGATGAACGGCCCTGACTATCCCTGACACACAGAGAGTCACTCTGACGGCACACAACACCCTATAACTGCGTCATGACCAGCCTGCCATGCGTCGCCGGTGCCGCATTCGTCGCTGTGCTTCTTTAGCAGGCGGTGGACTGTCGGCTGCGAGGACGGTCGCATTTGCGTGAGGCGAGGCGAGCATTCAGACGCGTTGCATGCGCCATGCCTCGCGCCAGCGCGTGCGGGAGCTCCTGGCTGAGCGTTGAGTCCAGGCGAGTTGCGCTGGCCATGATCGATGCGCCAAGCCGAGCTGACGCGCCGAGGCGCCGGCCAGTCGCAGCCGTGATGCATGCCACAGCAGCAGAGGCACCTGCCACCCATTGGGCGGGCAGACAGAAGGCCAGGGCAGCACTGGCAAGTGCAACGCGCCTCATGTCGGAGAGCGACCGTGCCTCGTTCGCCGCTTATGATGTAGAGTTTGTTGTAGAGATTTCACGTTGTAGAGCGCCTCTACATCGCTCTCCCCCGGAGGCGCCTCGTCCCGCGGCGGATGTAGAGCTCTACAGCTCTACAGCG
>NW_005200155.1:68615-74336 GCF_000372725.1 Emiliania huxleyi CCMP1516 | reverse complement strand
CTCGCCTAATCTCCCCTAATCTCGCCCCATCTCGCCTCATCTCGCCCCATCTCGCCTCATCTCACATCTCACCTAACCTCGCCTAACCGCCCCCGCCTCATCTCGCCTCATATCGCCTCATCTCGCCTCACCTCGCCTCGTCTCACCTCATCTCAGCTCATTTTTTCTTTTCTAGGCCACTCCGAGGCCGACCCAAGACTGACCCGAGACCCGAGATCGACCCGAGAGCGACCCGAGATCGACCCGAGATCGACCCGAGATCGACCCGAGATCGACCCGAGATCGGCACGAGCGATCAACCCAACAGCTTCTTGCGACCGAGTCCACTGTGACTTCCAAAAAGAATTTTAGCCACTAATGTAGATTTCTCCACACACACAAAGTGGTGGGGCAAGGGGGGGCGACCCTCGCATCTCCACGCCCGGACACGGGCAGGAGCCCCACGGCATTCAAAGTGCAAGCACCGGCCCGATTCAGCGCACGGGACTGGCGCGCACTGGCACTGACACAGGTACACCTGGGAGGAGCCCGCCTGCACCGTCCGAGTTCTCCATAGCTTCCGATCGTGTGTTTCGGTACTTACTCGAACATGGCCATGGAGAGTTCCCCCGCTCTGCACCGCGACAACGAAACAATCTCGCTCTCCCTCTCTCTGCAGAGACTGCACCGAGAAGGCAGCACGAGCGGCTCGAGGCGCTCCGGAAGCAACGCTTGAGCACTTGAGCAGTTAAGACTTGATAGGGTCGATTCCGCATATGGCCTACGGGACCCCTCGTGCCTCGATCGTCTCGCCCTCCCTCACTGGTATGCTAGCTAGCTGCCTTGGCGGGCTCCAAGCTGCTGCACTTGGGGTGGGACGACGGGGGTAGACCGTGCTGTTGCTGTGAACAGCTGGGGCACGCGCCTTATCTGGCCCGGCTTGGGGACTTGCGGCTCGGGTGCGACCTCTAACCGCGGGTCCGCAGACCGTGCTCTCGGTGTCCGATGACATGGCGCCTCTTCACGATAGGGTGCCCACAGGACCCAAAAAAAGAAAGGAAAAAAGAAATTGGGCACTCCCGATCGCAGCACTTCATGTTGGATAGTCGAGATATTGAGAGTGTGACTAGGAGGGTGGGACGCTGGGGATTCTCAAAGGTATACCCTTGGAATGGCCGGATCCAGTCTTAAAAGTACGAGATCGCGCGCGCTTCGCGCACAGCACCGCCTGTTCTCCGCGGCTGAGTGACGACGCGTGCCGTGTGCCAGTAGAATTGGGCGCGCGCGGCGCGACGGCGCCCGCGAGGGAAGGCGCGGGTGCAGCGGCCGCCGGCGGCCGTGCCGCCCGCCAGCCGGCGCAGCAGCGGCCAGCGCAGCGGCCGCCGGCGCAGCAGCCAGAGCAGCCGGTGCGCGCCTTGCGAGGCGAGTTACTGCCGCCCGGCAGCCTTGAGGCGGCCGGGCGGCAGTACTCGTTCGAACTTTGCGAGCCGTGCGCGCGCCGAGGCGCCCGCGGCGCGCGCCCGCCCGGCTGCCAGTAGGAGGCGGCGCAATATGGCCTATAGTACAGCCCTTAGGAGGAGGAAGAGGCTGGCTGGCAGTGCTGTATGCCGCCGAGGGGGCAGTTTTGGGGTGCTGTCACGGGCCCAGGGGGCTGCAGAAGGCGTCCGCAGCCGGGACAACCCGCCCCCCCAGCCGAGGCCGGTCGAAGCCCACTTGGAAGCAGCCATGAGGAGTCCTCTTGGTGCTCCTGGCGGCCGTTGGAATGGCGAGCGCGCGCCGATGGGGGGGGGGGGGGGTCTTGCTTGCTCCACACCGAGCGCCATCGGTCCGGACCGGTGCTTCCACCGAGGGGTGGCCTGCACAAGGTCTGAGCCGCGGGCGCTCGGCGCCAAGTGCAGGAGGACATCGATAATGCGCGTGCTGTCTCAGTTCGCCTCCGCATCGTACGCCTCCTTCAGCCGCGTGCGCCGGCCGCTGACCGCCGCCGCCTTTGCGACCGTCGGCACCGCCATCGCCGCCAATGGCGGCCTCACTGTGGGCGGTCCCGGCCCGGCCATGTCTGCAGCGGGCGCGGCGCCGTTTGTGCGGGTGGTGTCGTACAACGTGCTCTCGTCGCACCTGTGCGCGCCGGACCACTTCCTACGCTGCGCGCCCGACGCGCTCGACCCGCCGCAGCGGCTCGCGCGCATCAAGACGCTGCTGCGGCCGCACCTCGAGGAGGACGCCGTCATCTGCCTGCAGGAGGTGTCGGCGCCGTGGATCGGCGAGCTGACGCCCTTCTTCGAGGAGGCGGGGTACACCTTCGTCACCGGCTCGTACGGCTCCCCGTTCAACGGCTACATGGGCGCCTCGCCCGCCCGATGGCGCGCCGTGCACGAGCCTTCTGCGAGCCTTCTGGGAGGCGTCCGCTAGGCGTCTCGCTCGCGTGGCCGACGGCGCGCTTCTCGAGCGAGGAGGTGGCGGTGACGCGGGTCGCAGACACAAAGTCGTGGCCGTCGCCGCCGCGGAGCGAGGAGCCTCCGCGCTCCGAAGCTGCGCGTCTCCTCACACCTCGATCTCTCTCCACGATGTGTGGTGGAATAGGAGCCTCCACGCTCCAAGCTGCGAGTCGCGCTCTGTGGCGCGTGGGCGTCGCTCTCCACGCTGTGGCGGGCGCCGCAGAAGCGCCCCTTCGACGTGTGGTCCGAGACGCGGCGGCGACACAACTTTTTGGTCAGCGCAAACTTGCGGTGCAAGAGGAGCGGGCGGCGGGTGTCGGTGCGGACGTGCCGCACGCGCCGCCCTGCGCGAGACGAGGAGGGCTTGGAGCAAGGGGAGGGTGTGAGCAGGTGTCGACGTACCACATGCCGTGCCTCTTCGGCTCAGACGCAAAGGCGCAGGTCTTAGACGCGGGGTACAGACCGCTCCATTCAGGCTGACGCTCAGCTGCATTCAGCTGAATGCAGCCGCATTCAGCTGCATTCAGCCGCATTCAGCTGCATTCACGACACCGTATCGACGCCCCTGACCCTGGAGCATCCCCTTGACTCCACAGGTGCAGGTCATGACCAACCACGCCGCCCTCGCCGCGCAGCAAGCGCTGCGCTTCGCCGGAGAAGGCGCCGCCGTCCCTGGATGCCGCACGTTCCTGCTGCACGCACCTGCTGCACGCACCTGCTGCACGCACCTGCTGCACGCACCAGCTGCACGCACCTGCTGCACGCACCTCACACACGGGCATGGACTCGAGAAGACGCGGACTCGACGGCGTTCGCCAGTGCTCCATGCCGTCAACAACACCTCAGTGACCACTGCACGCCGACGCCTTGTCCACTCGCACTGTGTACTGTCCTCCCTCCTGAGTCACGCCGTGTTTCACACCCGGTGTGTTCACACCCTGTGTGTTCACACCCCGGTGCGACCACACCCTAGGCACGCCTTGCGTCCTCGCGGGCGACTTCAACATCAAGCCCGCCGACGCGCCCTACAAGCTGATCACCACCGGCACACTCCGCCAGAGAGAGAGACACTCCGCGAGAGAGAGAGAGAGAGAGACTCCGTCAGAGAGAGACACATGCACACATGCACACACACATGCACACACACACACACACACACACACACACACACACACACACACACACACACACAGAGAGAGAGAGAGAGAGAGAGAGAGAGAGAGACTCCGTCAGAGAGAGAGAGACTCCGACAGAGAGAGAGAGACTCCGTCAGAGAGAGAGAGACTCCGACAGAGAGAGACACATGCACACATGCACACACACACACACACACACACACACACACACACACACACACACACACACACACACACACACACACACACACACACACACACACAGAGAGAGAGAGAGAGAGAGAGAGAGAGAGAGAGAGAGACTCCGTCAGAGAGAGAGAGAGACTCCGACAGAGAGAGAGACACTCCGCGAGAGAGAGAGAGAGAGAGACTCCGTCAGAGAGAGACACATGCACACATGCACACACACACACACACACACACACACACACACACACACACACACACACACACACACACAGAGAGAGAGAGAGAGAGAGAGAGAGAGAGAGACTCCGTCAGAGAGAGAGAGACTCCGACAGAGAGAGAGACACTCCGACAGAGAGACAGGACCCTGGCACACCAGCCGTGCGTGAGCCTCGTGGGAGCCTCCTTCCTTCCTAGGCACGCTGCCGGAGGAGGACCCGCACATGCCGCCCGCCGCGCCGCACGGCGACGCGTGGCGGCCGACGCTGCCCAAGCCGATGAGGTCCGCAGACACACGCGCTCGAGTCGGTGCGGGTGCGTTGCCTGTTCGGCGGACGTCTCCGCGACTCTTCCCGGGTAGGTCGGCGTACGTGCTCGCGTCCGGTTCCGAGCCCGAGTTCACCAACCTGGCGGTGACCAAGTTCGCCAAGCCGGGCGAGCCGCCCTTCTGCGAGACGCTCGACTACATCTTTGTGTCGGACGGCGACGGCTGGACCGTGCGGGCCGTGCGGCCGCTGCCGAGCAAGGAGGCGGTGCTGGACAAGGGGGGGGTCGAGTCGTACCCGACGCTCGAGGAGCCGTCCGACCACACGATGATCTGGGCCGACCTCGGACTCGCTTGAGGTGTGGTTTCTTAATGCGGTCCCAGTATGCCTCTCTGTAATTTATGCACTCTGTAGATCTCCCCCGGCTCCCACCCTGGCTTGGTTCGTGCGTCTCCAGTGCCGCTACGATCAGACCGATGGCACACGGCATGTACGTTCTCGTCCATATACATTGACGGGAGAGGTCCTAGCTCCTAGGATGAAGCACTACTCTGTTGGCAGTGCACTGCAAATGTGTGTTCGCGCACGGTGTGGGTGAAAGTATGGTCTATGGAGTAAAATCAACAAGATATATCGCACCGACTACACGAACTCGACACACACACTCGCACACACTATAATATAGTGACTCACACTAACTCGTCTAACCAGACTCTAACACACACACACGAGTCGCGTGATCACGGTTCAACAGATCAACACGCTCTTCACGGAGAGGATTATGGAAAGAAGTTGGCAACCTGTCGAGTCTCGACTTGGACTCGACACGCACGAAGTCTCGACACACGACACACACTCCCCACTCGTCCGTATATTATATTGTCCTTTCCCCCATACACTTACACACAAAAGGCGGCAAGCTGCACATAAGCTCGTCCGTCGTCCCCCCCCGACCTCGCGCGGCTCGAGACTTGAGTTGGCCGGGGTGGTGATTTTCTGAGTTGCACCACTCGGCGCTGACGAATTGTATCACCTGGGGGATAACTGACGTATGCTAGCATGATCTGAGCGACTGCGAACGAGTACAATCATCTGGTAGAGGCGGACAGACGCCGATCTATGCGCCGAGCAGGGAAGCGGGCTCGACCAAACGGGGGAGACGCTGCTGGGCTGAGGCGTGTGCGGGGATGGGCGAAGGGCAGAGGAGGTCGCTAGATCTCCTCTCTGAAGGGCGCCCGCCCGCTCAGACGAGCGCTTGCCCGCCGCCGCATCCGCCTTGCCCGCGGCGTCGCGCACGTGCGGCGGCGAGGCTGGCGGCGGCGAGGCCGGCGGCGCCGACGGCGGCAAGCAGCAGTGTGCGCGCTCCGCCGCCGGTGGGGTAGTGGGCCGACGCCGCGCGCGGCTCGTGCAGCAGCGAGTCGGCGAAGCCGATCCCCCACGCCGCGGAGAGGGCGCTCGGGCACATGCCGCACGTGCGAGGGCACCGCTCGCGCGCGA
>NW_005200155.1:42282-68423 GCF_000372725.1 Emiliania huxleyi CCMP1516 | reverse complement strand
CGCGTTTATATAGTCAGAGGCGACCTGCGGGCAGCGGAGCCCCTCCTCTTGCTGCGAAGCGGCGGAGAGCGAGGTCGGAGAGCGCCCTGTCGGAGAGGGTGCCGCCGCCGAGGTCGAGCGTGGTGAGGACAGAGTTTGAGCGGAGAGCGCCGACGAGCACCTCGGCGGCGGCGGTTGAGAGGCTGCCAAGAGAGAGCACCTCGAGCGCCTCGTTGGCGGCGAGGCAGCGGCCAAACGCCTCGGCGACGCGCAGCGAGGAGGCGGAGGAGGCGGCGGCGGAGGAGGCGGAGGCGGCAGAAGAGGAGGCGGAGGAGGAGGCGGAGGCGGATTCGAGGCCGGTGCGGCGCAGGGAGAGGACGCGCAGGGCGCGGTTGTACGCGAGCGCCTCGGCCAGGTAGACGGCGCCGTCCGCCCCGATCGGGTTGCCGTCGAGGTCGAGCGCGTGCAGCGTCTCGGACCACCTCGCGGCGTCGGCGAGGCGGTAGGCGCCGGCGTCGGTGACGGAGTTGTCGACGAGCGAGAGGCGGGAGAGGCGGCTGCGCTCGACGAGCCCGGCGAGCGAGGCGGCGCCGCGGTCTCCGACGGTGTTGCCATCCAGGAAGAGCTCCCCGATGGTCGACTCCTCGAGTGAGCTGACCAGTGCGTCGGCCGCGTCGTCGCCGAGGAGCTTGCTGCTCGCGTCGGCGGGAGCGAGGGAGAGGCTGGCGCACGTGCCCAGCGCGACTTGGGAGACGGACTCGAGGCCGACGCAGGAGGGCGGCGGCGACGGCGGGCTCGGCGGCGGGCTCGGAGGGCTCGGAGGCGGCGGCGGAGGCGGCGATGGCGGCGGGCTGGGCGGGTTTGGAGGCGGGCCAGGCGGCGACGGGACGATCCGCGTGATGAAGGAGGACATGCCGTGGAGGATCGCGCCGGAGAGCGCATCGGCCTTGTCTCCGGACACGCCCGGCTCCAGCGCCTCGCCGAGCTGATCGGCCAATGCCACCGTGAAGCCCCACCCTGCCTGCTTCGCGCCCGCCGACGTCGGCGTGGCCAGCGTCGGAAGAGCGGTCGTCGGCGTGGCCGCGGTGGTCGGCGTGGCCGCGGAGGTCGCCGCAGAGAACAGACTGCCCACAAGGATCATTGGGCGGAGGCTGGGTTCCGGCTCCTAGCAGATAGGGGGTTGTAACGACACCCTCTGCAATAGGTAGGTAGGTAGGGCGTTTTGGCGCGAGTCATGGTCAACAGACCCCCTATCTGGCTAGGAGCCGAAACCCTCCCAAAAGTGCCCTGCAATAGTGAGCGGCAAGGTACTTTTCAGAAGGTGACTGATAAACCGTCGCAGGATCTGGCTGGCTACGCACATGAGCGCTTGGGTTGTCTGTTTTCTTTCTTTCTTTCTCCACATGAGCGGCTTGCATGCACATGAGCGAGCGGCGTCCACACAGCACGCAGCGCAAGAAGAAAGAAGAAGGCGCTCGAGCGGGCGGCGACAGGACTACCGCCGCAGAACCGCCGCCCACACCACCGCCGTCCGCGGTGGCGGTCCACCAGGGCAAAATGGGATCTTTCAAAATGGGTGTTCCTTATTAGAAAAATGTGCATGGTCCGGGAATGTACGTAAGTAAGAGCGGACATACACTGAGAGAGGGACGCGCGTAGGGCCCTTAGGGGCCTAGAGAACACAACCCCCTCGCTCTCCCTTTTCTCCCAGTAAGCTAAAAGGATACACTGAAAATCTTTCTGTGCCTCTGCGCACGTCCGGATCGTTACATTTGACTGTCCGCACGCTCTCGTAGGGCCACGCCCGCCCGATATGGCCACCGCGGCGGAGACCCCCCGCACGGCGACGGTCGCTCGCATGCGGGTTCGAGCCCTCGAGAAGAGGTACGAGCTGAGGAAGAGCTTGCTCGCTCGCTTCGCCTATCGGTTCGGTTCCGACACCAAACGGGTCGCCCTCATTGAGGCAGAGCTTAGCAAGTGGCCGCAGCTGGAGCAAGGGCAGCCCCTCAGCAGGGCTGACCTCGCGGCGCTCGAGCAAGCAGTGCAGGCGGCCGTAGCCAGGGCGGTCCACGCGAAATCGATCCCGCCCATCGAGAGCTACTCGGAGGACCTCGGGGCCGTGGCCAACTGGAACTGCCTCGCGGAGCACCAGGCACAGCACGCGCGCCCTCCACGCATCAGCCGGGATGTGCAACCGGCCTGTCGCGGGCAACTCGTGAACCTTCCCTCCAGGCGCGCTCTGTTGGCGAGGAGAAGCTCAAAGAGCAGGCCGGCGAGGCGAGGCGGAAGGAGGCGCTGGCCTCAATCGCAAGGTCCGCCTCTGCTTGGCCCAGCACGACACTAGCATAGCGCCCACTCGCCCCTGCGCCGTCCCAGGCACGAGCGGTTTGAGCTGGAGCAGCGACGGCGGGCGGCCAAGGAAGCCAAGACGCAGGAGCTGTCCCTGATGCGCGAGCTGCAGGCGCGCTACAAGCACGAGCAGGAAGCCGCCGAGGAGGAGCGCAAGGCCAAGATGGAGCGGGTGCTCCAGGACCAGCGCGCACAGGTGGAGGAGCGAAAAGCGCGCCGCGCGGTGGAGTCGCGGCTGCGGAGTCTCGAGGACGACGAGTTTCGCCGCCAGCTAAAGGACGAGGCGGAGCAGGCCGCGAGGGCAAAGGCGCGAAAGGCGGTCGAGGATCGGCTCGCCAATCAGGCGGCGGTGGCGGCGGGCCAGGCGGGTATAGAGCGGCGGCGCGTGCAGAAGCGCGAGGAGGACGCGCTGACGCAGGCCAAGAATGCGGAGTGGAAGGCGAGCGGCACGCACTGATGCAGACCTGCGGGCGCTCGAGGCACTGACACAGTCGTTTCTTGCTGCCGCGATCAGGCGCTTCTCGACAAGCAGGAGGCGGACCGGGCTGAGGCGTACCGGCAGCGCAAGATGCGGATCGACGCGATGCAGCGAGGCTACGAGAGCAGCGCGGGGGCGGCGATGCGGGCCCGCGAGGAGGCCGAGGCGCAGTCGCGCCCCTGGCCCAGACGTCTCTCCGCCATATCCTCCATGATTCGCCCCCGGCCACCTAGGCGGCGCGCCGGCAGCGAGACCTCGAGCAAGCAGAGGCGGAGGCGGCGGCCGAGGAGGCGCGGCGCAAGGCCAAGCTGAAGGACGACACGGCCAGCATGCTCAAGGCGCTCGACGGCCAGATGGAGGCGCGCGAGAGGAGGAAGCGGGAGGAGCGGGTGGAGGATGAGCGGCGGGCGCGAAAGCAGAGGGAGGAAACCGCGGCGTTCAAACAGGAGGAGGAGCGGCAGCGGCAAGAGGCCCGGGCGCGTGCCATGCGGCAGCAGCAGCTGCTCGCTGAGCAGGTGGAGGAGAGGCGGCTGGCGAGGATGCGCGAGCAGGACATGACGCCGCTCGAGCAGTCGCTGAACCGGGGCCTGCTGCTGAGCGTCCTCGAGGAGAAGAAGCGCGGGAGGTAGGGAGTCGTTCGTGCGATGCACAGGGGCAGAAAATGACGGGCGGCCTCTCCCTCCTCTCTCGGCCAACCGCAGTGCGCCCCAACATGCGCCGTCCCGAGACCGTCACCCCGTGTGGCTGCCGCCAGAGAAAGAAGCAGGCAGGACACAACCAGAGGAACACTCTTGAGATTCGATCTTGAGATCTGTTTTGTCTGAGCGATGAGCGCGTGGGGGGCGGTGACGACGGGCGAGGGGGGAAGAAAGGCGAACGCGGCTAACTCGGCAGATAGTTCGAGCTTAGAGCAGCAAGGATTTTTTTGAAGAAAATCCATCCAAAAAAAAAATGTCCTCCTCCGGGAATATGTACCTAAGAGCTACATAGAACATACATACACCCGTTCGTTTTCTTTGCAGCGTGTCTTGGAGATTCGCCGCGAGATTATACCTTCTCGCAGCTGCGAGACGAGCTTTCTCGGAGCGACAGCCTCAAAGAATTCTTAGCAAGCGAGCGCTAGTGAACGCCCAGGGAACCGATATGCCTTACAGTATTCTTATACAATACTCAGGTCCCGCTAGCAAGCAAGAGCATCGGCGTCGGAGTCTGGGGGGGTGGGAGGGTCGGGGCGCACCCGCTCGCGGTCCTTGGCCGCCTTGCCGCCCGCTCCGCCGCCGTCGCCGCCGCCGCCGCCGCCGCCCGGTGGGGGGTCTCCCCCGTCGGGCTGTGCGACGGGCCGGGCGGCTTGGGCCTCGAGCTGCTCGAGCCGCTTGCGAAGCACTCGCAGCTCCTCGGCCGAGTCCACGGGAGCGGGAGGCGCGGCTGGGGCCCCGTCGGTGCCCCCGCCAGCCCCCGAGGGGGGGGGCTCCTGCCCAGAGCCAGCTTTGGCCTCTGCGGGCCGTTCGTCTTGGAAGCGCGCTTCGGCGCGGATTTGCCCATATCGTTGGGCGCACGGAGGGAAGGAGAGGTGGGCTCCTGCCCGAGAAGGTCGCGGGACCTGCGCAGAGCTCGCTCTGCGTGATGCCGCTCGAGCTTGGGCGTGCACGCAAGGGCCACGCGCAAGCAAGAGCAAACAACTGGGAAGTTCACAGCTGAGCTTACCCAGAGAACGCCGTTCTCACCCAGATACAAGCCTCAAAGAAAAAAGGGTGGATTGGTGGGGGGACGATCGCTGGTGCGCGCCAGCGCGCCCCAAGAACGGTGGGGTGCCCTCGACCGCGCGTCCAAGTCACTTGGGCGGACGAGCGAGCGGCACATGGCCTGACGAAGAGAGCTCTCTCTCTCTCTCTCTCTCCTGACGAAGAGAAATCGGAGTGCGGCGACGAATCGAAATCTGACCCCCGGGGAACGTGGGAGACCGAGCAGAAGCAATCTCCTCGAATCGCCGGCGGCCTTGGCACACAAAGAACGACCCGACCTACCTCACGAGGTAATGCCTGCTGCCAGCCTCCTCATAATCATGTCTTCGCTTGCCGCGCCAACCGTCGAGCGTGAGAGTGTGCGCCCAACTCACGCCCAACTCGCGCCCACTAATGCCGACTACTCCTCGACTGACGCTGGCACGCTCCGCGAGGACGTGCGGCCAGTCACCTGCTCGACCAAATGCAACACACTATTCATGAAGAAGGAAGGCGCGTGCTCATGCACGCACAGCGTGTGGAAGATCACATTGTGGGCGTTCGGTGCTATCTCTGGCGTCATAGCCCTCAGCGCCCTCCTCAGCGCTGCGAACAGGCTGATGGAAAAAGGAATGTCGGCGTCGACCGAGCTTCAGCCCGCGACGGAGTCGAAGCAGCCCGACGGCACCACCCTCCGCCGTCGCGCCTCCTAGAACCCACGCGTACTGTGTCGTGTCGTCGCGTGCGGTCTTGTACACCAAGTACACAGCCTTTCGTAATGTTCTTGCTTCTTGTGTCCTCGTGCCCCGTGCCAGGCTGCCCCCTGCCGCATCGTGTCATGCCCAACCGTTGTACGTTTCTTACTGTGCCGACAATACCCCAATACTTCCTCCCCGCGGCACCCCGGGCCGAGAGGTGCTGCACACGTACAGAGATTGACGTAGGGGGGGATATGGTGATTTTTGAATGAACGCCTCGCGCAAAACCACCGCTACCATGCCACAGAAGACCCTTGTGGGCTATCCAGAACACCTAAGATCATGCCCTAGCTCTAAAGTGGGCCCGAGATACGCCAGCTAAACCCCGGATTTTTTCCGGCAGCGGGCCACACATGGCGGCTACCCAAGCGGGTCGCACGGAGACACGGGAAGGCTGCCGCAAGCCGCCTCCGGGTGCAGGGGCCCGGCGCGGTGGGCGGGGGCAACGGCCCGGTAGCTGGCCGCGCCTCTCCCCCCCGCCCGTCGCCGCTGCACCCCTTGCCGCGGCCCTCGTCGCTGCTGTAGCGACGACAGCCGCGGCTAGGTCAGAACGCCGCCTCGGAGAGCTCGAGCGAAGGCGCCGACGGTGGCAGCCGTGGTAATTATTGATGGTAGAAGGCTCCTGAGCCGTCGGGCACCACGCTCGACGTCGCCGAGCAGCCGCACCTGTCGCGAGCGCCTGCGTGTCGGGCGCTGCCGGCTCGACCTCCATTTCCGGCGAGGTGTCGGGCGCGGAGGGCGGCTCCGGCGCCTCGGTGGCGTTCGTGGGCTCGACGGAGGCAGCGGCCGCCTTGGCGGCCTTGCGCCGCTTGCGCCTCTCCGCTTTCGCGGTCAGCTTCGCACTCAGCGGCATCGTGCAGCGGTCGTGCCCCTTTCCTGAGGGCGGAGGTGGCGGCAGCCATCAGGACTGCGCCGAGGCACCCTCGGCACCATCGGAGGAGGGTGCATCGCGTGCCAGCGGAGGCGGGAGGGTGATGGCTGTGAGCTGAGAGGGACACAAAGAGGCCAAAACCGAACAGAATGGCGGCCACCTGCCCGACTCAGCCGCAGCCCGAGAAAATTTATTTGACACTGAGCCATATCCCCCCCTAATTGACGCTCTCTACCGTTATCACAGCCCCATCGCCGTCATCGCAAGCACGACACGCCGGCATTATGGTCGAACACGCGGCTGATCAACCCCACCCGTCGGCTGCGGCGGTCGGCGACCACAAACGCGCACAGCGGCGACGCTCTTCTGAGCCGCGACGCGTTATAGGCGGCTCCGAGGGAGCTGCGCGGAGCCTCAAACAGGAGCTGCGAGGCGTGGCGCGACCCGTGTGAGACGCGCCCGCCCGCCTCCGCTTCCGCCAGCGCCGACCCGCCCGCCCACTCGAGGAAGGCGTCCCGCAGCAGCACTGTGCCCACGTTGGGCCGCGTGTTCCCTCTCGTCACGCGCCGGATCTCCGCCGCGTCCCGCCTCGCCTTGGCGTCGTACCAGCGCAAGTGGCGCCGCAGCGCCACGTCCAGGACCGGATGTCCCGGCGCCGCACCGAGGAATGCCTAATCACACAACCAGACGAGGTTATGGGCTCCGCGACCTCTCGAGGGGCCCACAGAGACTAACGCGGCAAAAGCCAACGCCTGGAAGAACCCGCGAGGATTTTGTGGGAAGGCGGTGGTGGTGAGGGCGGTTACGAAGGTGGTGTCGGCATCGATGATGCGGCGGAGGTCAAAGAGCGGAGCGATGTCGTTGTCGAAGTAGTAGCCGCCGTGACGATAGAGCTGTGCGAGACGGCACATATCGCTCCGCAGCCTGCCGTCGGCCTCGTTGCGGAACGCCTGCGCGAGCGCTGCGCCAATCTCACGATGACTCAACAACGTGTCCGCGCAGCCTTTGTCGTCCAAGAAGAGTGTCGTCGTGCCCGGGTGAATCGAGACTGTCCGCCGCACGTTGGCAGCATAACGGCCGAGGCCTCGAGGCGCAAAGCTGCCACTGAGCAGATTCTGGCGGCCGTTGAAGACGAGGACCTCCGGGATGAGCCGCGTGGCGTTGTTGCGCCGCCTATGCCGCACTGTGGTGACAGCACTACCGAAAGCACGTGCCTGTGGGAAGTTTCCAAGAAGGTTCGGGGAAGGCGTGCGGGCAGGCCGTGTCGGCGAGCCGTAGCTGCGGAGCATAATGTGCCGCTGTCAAAAAGAATTTTGCAACCGCCGTGCACAACACTGGGCACGGGACTGGCGCGCACTGGCACTAACACAGGTACAAAAGAATGTAAAAAGAATTTTACTCTCTCTTTTTCTTGTTGGTTTTCAAAATCTCTCTCTATAAATAAATAAATAAAACGGACACACCAAACAAGGGGTGGGAGAAGGACAGGGTCCCCACCTGCACGAGCAGGATCTTGTAAGGACGATCAGGGACACAGGGGAACGGGAGCGGGGAGCGCATCGCGACACGGGGGGGGGGCTGGGCAGGGTTCACCCACACGACAGGGTCCCAGGGATTCCCCTCTCGTATAGGACAAAGTTGCACCCGGCGGCACGGGGGCAGGCGCGGGCCTCCTACTGGTTGCGCTCTCCTAGTTCTCCTGCTACTGACAAAAGGGACAGCGAGCGACAGGTTCGCAGCACGGTGGACTCCCTATTCCACTGGCGATCTCTCTCGACTAGCGACCTTCCTCCGGCTTCTCACTGGCAGTCTCTCACTATCACGGGCACACTGACAGAGGCGGCCAAGGCTCACGCTAAAATCTCTCTCTCTCTCTTAGAACGCGGGCCAGCAACTTCTTTTCCCGCCTCTTTTCATTGCAAGTGCCCGCCGGAATCGAAACACGAGTACCCACAAAGCGCGCTCCTGCCCAGGCGCGTCACGCAGCAGCTGTCTCGGTCACGACGCTTGTGGCTGCGCGCAGCCTGAGGCGCACTGGCTATCTACTTTCTCCGGCGTGCCGATGCTGCCGCTGGTGTCGGTCGACTTCTTTGCTCGAGCCGCCCTGCCCGATAAAAATTATTCATACGGCTCGTACTACGACACTGGACCGGGGGACGGAGATCGGAGTGTGCGGCAGATACTCCGACGCCCTCGAGGTGAGTGGCCCCAACGGCCCCGTACAGTTCTGTGGCCCCGACGGCCCCGACGGGGCGATTGCGAGTGGAGACATTGTTTGGACATCTCTGAACCACGCCGACTGGATAACTCCCAAACACTGGATCGGCTGGAAGGCGCGCACACACTCTCCCCCTCCCAGCTCCGTCCCTTGCCCGCAGCCTCCCCCTTCACCCCCTCCTCCACGCCCCCTCTCACCACGCGCGGATCGGCTTGCCACGTGTCAAACGCGCCACCCATTTCGCCGCCGCCGCCCACGCCGCCGTCGCTGCCGTCGCCGCCGCCGTCCCCGTCTGTGTCAGCCTTCGACTGCACGAACCACCCGAACCCGATGCAAATCGTCAAGCAAGTCGGCGTCTATAAGCTCATTGAGCTGGACATCTCGACTGGTGTGTACTCGGATGTCCACACTGTCCAACTCGACACCGCCGTGGACGCGGGTCGTGCGAATCCAAGCCTCGCAAACGCCTTCGCCATCAACCCGACCAACGACATCGCGTACGGCAAGTTCACTGACAGTAATACTCAGGACTTCTTCTGCCGCTTCGCAGCCAACCAGACCGCCGAGCCTATGGAGTGCCTCTGCGCCCTGTCGGCCGCCTCCTCCTCCTCTTCCTCGTCCGACGTGTACTCCTCGTCATCGTCGTCAGAGCCGAAGCCAAACTCGTCGTCGTCGTCGTCGTCGAGCTCGCCGCGCGCTTGCATGACCTTGATCCCAGTGAGCAGCCCGGCGAAAAAGTGACGCCGCTGCAGCTTTGGCGGGCGGGAGAGCAGCGAGTCCGTGAGCGATCTCCGCGTCGCTCATGGCAGCGAATTTGTCGAAAATCCGGCGCTCGCCGCACTCTCGGCCACCACACTCCTTTGCGATCGGTTTGAGCAGTTTGAACGCATCGGCCTCTGCCGAGAGGTGCATCATTCCGAGGATGATCTTCGCAGGCGGAGGAAGCGGGAGCGCCTTCAGCATCCCGATTTTCTCTTTGTCGGGCTTGCCCTGAAGCAGAGAGATTTTGTGCATTTTTAGATTTTGTGTTTGTTGAGATTTTGTGTTTGAGAGAGATTTTTGTTTGTGAAGCAGTGCGCCGATCATCTCGAGCGGGGACTCCATTTGTCACTGCGAAATTTGCGACACACAGCTCCGAAGCAAACTTGGGCAGACGATTTCCCAGAGCCACCTGGTCCCGCGCATTCACAGTTTTCGCGGCCCCACGAGGCTGTGAATGGCGACTCTATGTGCTGCAAGACCGCACTTTTCAGCAGCACTAATGGCGGCGGCGAAGAAGCCGTTCATCTACATGCCACGCTCAACCAAGCTCACAGAGCCGCTTGGTTTAGCGAGCGGTGGCGCATGCGGCTCGGGCGGCGGCGGCGGCGAAGACGCGCAAAAGAGCTTCTGGCTCGTGCCAACCGAGCGCGTCCTCGCCTTTGCCTCGAAGCGGCTCACACTGGGTGACTCTCACCCGCTTCCGCCGCCGCTCGACACTCTGCCGCCGGGAACGGTCGAAGGCACGCACCATGGCCGGCTCGAGGAGCTGCTTGTGCGTCGGCTCGCGCTTCACCGATCCTGCACGAACCGCTCCGATCGTGCGGCGGTCTGCATCGTGTCAGCGCCTTCGTCGGGTCGCTGCTACGACTGGGAGTCGCTGTGCCAAGGCCGGCGGCTGGCAGTGATCGGCTTCTTCGACCCCGACCTCGTTTTCTACAAGGGCAACTTTCCCAACTTCTGTCGGACGCTCTGGGGCTGCGAGGCGACGCGGCCGGGCACCTGCGCGGACGCCGCATGCCCAGCAGCGCGCATTGTGCGCATCGCTGCGAACCAGCCGCTCCTCGTGCAGCGCTTTGCGTGCGGCTTCGCGCCCACAGGCACCATTTCGGTGCCGTATCTCGGCCACGCGCGCACTCCCGTTGCGCTGGCGGGCCGCGCGTCCGACGCACCTCCGCCCGCGACCTCGTCGCCGACGGCCCGGCCGGTCCACGTGGCCATGGCCATCGGGCGCTACTCGCACAAGTCGATGACCGCGCTCGGCTTCCGCCCGTGGCGGGACGCGCTCGTCGCCGAGTGCCGCGCGCGCGCGGCGCGCGACAACTCGACGTGCCACGACTTCTATCCACTACCCAACGGCGCGAACGCGCTGCACGCAGTGGCGTGGTACGCGCGCGCCACCTTCTGCCTGCAGCCCCCTGGCGACACCGTCGCGCGCGCCGCGATCGCCGACGCCGTCTCGGTGGGGTGCATCCCCGTACTGCTGCACCCGGCGCAGCTGCGGCTGTGGCCGTGGCACTGGGACGCATCATCAGCTTCGGTTTTCGAGAACTTCACTAACGTCGGCGCGCGCAACGCCTCGTGGGCCGACGCCGCGCGCGGCCTCTTCCACCGGCTGCTGCGCATGCCGCGTGCCAAGGTGCGCGCGCTGCAGAGGGCAGTGCGCGCCGCGGCGCCGCGCCTCGTCTACGGCGGCGAGGGCGCCGCGGGCGCAAGTGCGGGCGCCGACGACGCGGTCGAGGCGCTGGTGCAGGGGCTGCTCGGCGGCCGCGCGACGCCCGCCGACGCGCCGCCCGCCGAGTGGAGCACGACTCTATACGGAGACGCGGTTGAGAGCGACTCGCTGCAGCCCACGCGGCCCGCCAAGCCGCACGCCAAGCCTTCCGGACGGCCGCCCAACAAGGCCAAGCCGAGCGCGAAGGCAGCGGGCCGCGCGACGCGCCGGGGCCGCGGGAAGCGGGGATAAAGAACCCCGGCCACGTGCACTCTGTCAAAACACGTAAAAGGCCATGTGACACGTGAATAAAAACATTCATAGCAGATACACATGCACACACGCATATACGTATCTCTCCGTCACGCATTCCGCATCAGCGGGTCGTATATGCCCGCAAAGGCGTCCGTGCCTCCCGCGAGCACCCTCAGCACCTCCTCCTCGCTCGTGCAGTCGGGGACCGGCGCGTGCCCCACCAGCGCCACCTCCACCCTCTCTCGGCCCGGCCTCGCGTCGAGCACGACCGTCGTCTCCTGCCGGCCTCGGCCCGCGGGCGGGTGGGCGGTGAGGCCGTTTGCGGTGAGGTGCAGCCCCAGCTGGATCGCGCGGTGGCGGAGGAGCCGGTTGAGGGTCCGCGAGCCGGTCCAAGTCAGTCGCGCGTACGGCAGCTCGTCCGGGAACGCGACCACGACGATGTCTATCCGACGGTGTCGGCCAGCAGTATTGCGCCAGATGCCATACGCCTTGTCGTGCCAGTCCCCGTGTAGTATGTCCGAGCCACGGTCCCTCGCCGCCGCCGCCTTGCGCCGAGGCAGGTAGGCGCGCGCGCCGTCGGCGTCACGCCGCTGCTTCTCGGCGTGCGGCCGGCGGACGAGCTGCAGCCTCGCCTCCTCCTTGGGGAGCAGGCCGGGGCCGGTCGCGCCGCCAGCCGGCAGCAGCAGCTCGCGCAGCAGCGGGAGCAGCACGCACGCCTCCTCGCCCTCGCCCCAGCTGTTTGGCTCCGTCGCGTGCCAGAGCAGCAAGTCCACATCGTGGCCCGCGCGGCCGCGCGTGCGAGAGCCACCCATGAAGTCCGCGTGCCTAGTCTCGGGTCATCGCGGGTCATCACGGGTCGTCTCGCTCAAAATCGCCCGTCGGTCCGCGTGCCAGCAGCAGTGGCACGGGCCGCCGCCTGCCGGCGGCGGCGGGCAGTCTCGCCGCTCGCCCGCCCGCGCCGAATGGTGACTCCGCACTACCGACAGCACGTGCCTGTGGGAAGGTTCCAAGAAGGTTCGGGGTTGGCGTGCGGTGAAGCAGCGCCGCCACCAAACAGCTCACCTCCGCATCTCGAGCGCCTCCGCCTCGCTGACCGGCTCCTGCAGCTCGTCAAAGTGGCGCAGCGAGGCGAGCAGCGAGCCTAATATAATATTATTGAGCCTGGGCGTGTCAAAACGAGGGAGCGGCGGTGGAGCATCGCGTGAAGACAGGGGTACCTTAAACGGGTACGAGCGCAACGAGTGCGTGTCTTTGCGAGTGTGCGGACCTCAGTCTCCCGCATCTAGGGCCGCGAGCCCGCCCGCTTGTCGCCGCCAAGCTTCGCGAGGTGCTGTGGCGACTGCAGCAGGCTCGGCACGGAGCGGACGGGCGTGAGGCCGTCGAAGCGACCCTGAGAGGCGAGTGCGACGGGCGGCCGACCGTCGGGGCGGAGGCGTGGTACAACCGGCAGCCGGCCGGCAGCCGGGGCGCGTCGTGGGCTGTGTTGGTGACACCCAGGCGGAGCAGAGGAGGGCACCCAGCAGCGGTGAAGACACTCACCGCCGCCTCGACGAGGTCGATGGCGGTCTTCGCTCCGAGGCCGAACACCTTGCCGAGCTGCCGCTTCTCGGGCGCCGACCCCATCGAGCGACCAGCCTCGTTTTTGAGGCGCAGCGCGTTGTCCGAGCCGGTGGGCGGACTGTTCACAGCCAGAGCTGTGAAGAGGCGCTGCTCGCACTCGCGCCGCTGCGCGAGCCGGTGGGCGCGGCCACCGGCCGCTCTCGAACTTGGCCAGCGCCTCGCAGCTGCCCGAGGAGAGGATCTGGTACGCCTGCGGCAGAGCCCGAGGTGGACTCGGGATGGATCGAGATGGATAGCGCCGGAGAGAGCGGGTCTGTGCTGCAGCCGTGTGCCGATGGTAGAGAGGAGCAGGATCGGTGCTGCAGACGCGTGTGCCTGCAGCGCGCGAAACGGGCCGAAGAAGGGGAGCGAGGCGGCGGCCCGAGCGACAAATCCACTTTTGCCGAGGGGCATCCACTGCGAGAGCGGGAAGGGCACGCCAGCGGCCACCGCGGCGGCGCGCGAGTAGAGCAGCGCCTCCGAATTGAAGTGCCTCTCCTCACTCGCATCGTCATCGCACTGGACCGATACCTCAAACTTTTCGAGCGAGCGGAAGGCGGCGGCGATGGGAGCGTTTGCGACGCACGCGCAGCCCACGGGAAAGGAGTACGACGAGAGCACGAGCCAGACGGCGCCCTCCTCGCTCACTCCGGCTGGCGAGGGCGCAGCGCTGGAGGCCGCGAGCGCTGTACTCGAGCTTCCCGAGCTGCTGGCGCTGCCCGGCTCTGTCCGCTGCCGTTTCGCGACACGGCCGACGTTCCACCCGTCGTCCGAATCGTACTCGCCGGCGCGGACCAGGTTGCAATTCCGGACTGACACAGCGTCGCCGCCAGCCAGCTCGACGTGGCACCGGTCTCCGACCGTGAGGACCGTCGCCTCGCGACCGTTGAGCTCGCGGCCCTTATCCGAGGTGAGGCCGAAGATTCGGACGACTTCGCCGACGCCGAGCTGCATGCCAGGGAGCACGTTCGGTAGGCACGTTCGGTAGGCACGTTCGGTAGGCACGCTCGGTAGGCGCTGGGCTGGGTTCGGGTCTGAGCTAAGTAGGGTGCAAATACCGGCCTCTGCCGTGGGTGAAACCTATTATTATGGGGACTACCTGTACCTCGAGACGATGTTTTTGTTGTACCTGTGCCTGCGCCTTCAAGGTTTCTATCCTACTCCTTTCTGATTCTGTTTCTCCAGTCGCAGTGGAGGCTCCAGTGTGGAGGTCTAGGTCTGTGGCACCTCCCGCCCTACCTGGCTACCAATTGTTTGAGCGCGACGTAAAACACGAGACCCGAACCCTGCCCCTCCCACCCCCTTGCTCCTCGCCCGAGTGCACGTACAGAAGGGGTGGCGAGAATACACATACACTGAAGGCGGCGGTCGTCCTCCGCGCCCACGCCGTGCTCCCACACAACATGGAACCATCCCGAGGCCGGCGGCAGCGCTGCCTCTCCGCAGGTGAAAGGTGCGGCGCGACTGGGCCCGGCAGGGCAGAAGGCGCGTAGGCCCGGCTCGCCCTGTCGCCTCTCCGCTCGCGCCCGCATGCCCTTCTTGCGGACAACCCGCCTCCCCGAATGGTCGCGGCCCACGCCATGCCGCCCCGCCGCCGCCGCCGCCGCCGCCGCCCTCCCTCCCTCCCCTGCCGCCTGCTTGCCCTCAGCCTCAGCAGGCTCCACCGAGCTGCTCGACCATCACGTCGATGACGTCGCCATCCTCCATGTCCATCTGGGGCGTCGCGGAGGGCGAGTGGGCGCGGAGGGCGAGTGAGCGCGGAGGGCGAGAGGCGGGCGCGGCGGAAGAGGATGCGGGGAGCTCTAGCGGCGCAGCGCGGCGCGCCTCGGCGGGTGTCTGGTTGCCGTTGAGGCGCTCGCCATCAAAAAGGAAGCGGACGCCTTGCTGCGACATGCCCTGGCGCTGGCAGAAGGCGTTCATCAGCTTCGAGAGCGCCGTCGTCTTTTTGCACTGCGGATCAGAGAGGCCGGATCAGACACGAGGACACGGCACGCACGCCGCCGCCGGGCGGGTCGCGCGCGGGAGGTGCGAGGCGCCTTGAAGAAGATTTCGCTGCCGTCCTGTGTCACCACCTTGAGGTTGATGGCATCGCCTCCCTCCTTGACGTCGGGCTTCTGTGCAGCACGGCACAGGCGCAGGCTCAGTCTCTGCGCGGCACGAGGGCGCGGCACGAGGGCGCGGCCGACAAGGCGCTGTGCCGCCGCCCGAGCGGCTCCACGAGCCGCAGCGCCGAGGCGCGCGCGCGCGCGCGCGTGGCGCGAAGGGCAGCGCGGGGAGGCGCGGGGAGGCGCGGCGCTCACCTCCTCGTCAGCCATTTGGCCACACTCACAACCGTCTGCGACGCAGAGGGAGGTGCGGGTGGTGGCAGTGGTGTGGCGGCGAGCGCGTCCGCGCGCAGAGACTTGGATGGCGGCCAGGCGAGGGTGGGGCGTGGGCGTGTGGTGTGGCGTGCGGCCGCTTGGGCGTTTTCGTGGCACGTGAGCGCGGGTGCTGGTTCGGGTAGGGCCCAGCGTCCAGGGCGGCCACCGTTTGGCGCGAAGGAACAAATCCCCGCTGACTTTATCCCCTTCCCTGCCTGCGAACGCGAACGCGCACCCCCCAGGGCTAGGGCTCTCTAGCCCGTAGCCTGATACCGATCATCCGGCCCCGCGGCCCTCTCTCTGGGTGCGCTTCTCAGCTCCCCGGCCCTGGGTGTGAGGTTAATGACTGCACTCCAAAAGAGAGAGTGCTCCAAGTGAGTGAGTGCGCCCCGAGACGCGGGCAGGACCTCCGGCTGTTGGAGGCTGTTGCGCGGGATAGGGAGGGGGGCGGGGCAGCCCGCGGGGCTGGCGGCCGGCCGCGTGCTTTCCCTAACTGACTGTACGTCAGTACGTCCTCTCTCTCGGCTAAGCTCTCCCGCGCACATGCACACTCTAATAGACTAATACACCATTGTTCGGGCGACGGTTGCTGCAACGGGTGCAGATGCACTTACGACGTGGGCAAGTGCCCAGGCCAGCCCCGGTGGGGACAGTTGTGGCCCTTTATGCAGTGTCCGCAAGTGACTGTCGGCGGTTCAGGTGCTGGTCGGCTCCGACGTACCTGCTGCTCCTGCTGCTTGGTCTTCGAGCGCGTGCGCATCGCCACCGAACTGAAAGCTTCCTGCTCGCGTGCAGCACGGCGCTCCGCCTCTTGCTCTTGTCGCCGCCGTTCCAACTCCTCGCGTGCAGCACGGCGCTCCGCCTCTTGCTCTTGTCGGCGCCGTTCCAACTCCTCCTCGCGTGCAGCACGGCGCTCCGCCTCTTGCTCTTGTCGGCGCCGTTCCAACTCCTGCTCGCGTGCAGCACTGCGCTCCGCCTCTTGCTCTTGTCGGCGCCGTTCCGTCTCCTGCTCGCGTGCAGCACTGCGCTCCGCCTCTTGCTCTTGTCGCCGCCGTTCCGTCTCCTGCCGTTCCGTTTCCTCCAGCACAGGACGCGTGCGCCGGGACTTCGTCTGCGTCACCGGCGAAGGCGCAGGCGCAGGCGCGGGCGCGGGCGCAGGAGCTGGCGCTAGCACTTTCACGCAGGTCATGTTTGTACGGTAACCTCCGCTGCCAGCCAATAGCACAAGACTCTTGATGGTCAAGGGCGAGACGATCGAGGGGTCCCGTACCATGCGGAGAATCGACCCTAATATCCAGTGCTCAAGTGCTCAAGAAGACCCACCCGCGCCTCCCTCTGCGTCGCAGACGGTTGTGAGTGAGGCCAAATGGCTGACGAGGAGGTGAGCGCCATTAGTGCAATATTTGCGCTGAATTCTTTTTGCGCGTGACGTGAGGGCCTTTTGGAAGAGCCCACCGAGCGTCGCTGATCAACTGGGTTTGCAGCGCATCTCGGCGCTGCAGCCCCACATGCACCCCTGCTGTCGCGCCTCAGCTTGGATTTTGATCGCCTTGGCGGCCGATCCAGCCGCAGCGCTCGCCGCGTCGCCACGGAAAGGCAAGGCGACGCGGCCAGCAGGCGGCGGCTTTGGTGCGGCTGCGTCCAAGCAGACCAGCCTTGACGCCGCTGCAAAGCGGCTGCTGAAGGAGGCCGGCGGCGACGTCGATGTAGCGCAGGAAAAAAGCTTCCAGAATGCGATGCGAGCGCTCAGCCGCAGCGAGCCAGAGCTCTTCGAGGCGTGGCCGTCCCTGGACTCTGGCGTTCCGCCCGCACCTGACGCAGCCTCCGGCGACGCAGGCGCTCATGGAGGCCAAGGGAGGGCTTCCGACCGGCGCGGCGCACGCCAAGCTGGTTGAGCTCTTTTGGGACGCCGTCGCCGCCTACATCCCTGCCAGGCAGCGGTCGGTCGGCGAATCCGGCATGTCTGCGAAAGCGCGTCGTCAGATCGACGCCATCGCCGGCTGCGCCGCCTCTGCGGGCGCTCTCGCCTCCCACCGCCTCTCGCGCGAGCCGCCTCCTGCCGCCTCCAGACTGGGCCCTCATGCCCCGCCCAACACGGCCGACGCGGCACCACCCCTCCCCCGCAGGCCCTGCCGTCCTCGACGTGGGCTGTGGCGACGGAGCCCTGCTGCCGCACCTTCTGCGAGCCGGCGCTGACGCGGGCCGCTACCTGGGGATCGACCTCTCCGCTCGGATGGTCGCGGCCGCCGCCGCCGCGCACCCAGCCGCGACATTCAGACGCGCCGCCCGTCTCTTGAGGCCGTCGGCGCCTCTTGCGGGCGGGACCCTCACCCCTCCCCTCCCCCGCCTGTCACGCCGCGAACACAGGCGCCGACTTTCTGGAGCTCGACCCGTCGGGCGAGTACGACTGCTGCCTGCTCAATGGCGCGCCACCGCAGCGCGCCACCGCAGCTCGCGCACCCCCACCCTCCCTTCAGCTCCCTTCGCCCCGGAGCGTGCTCCTCGAGTGGTGCCGTGCTGCTGCGTCTGCCTGCGGCCGAGCAGGCCTGCGCTGGCGTCTACGACCCATCGCGCGTCCCTGCGCCCGGCAGGCGCGTCGCAGTTCTTCGCTGACCAGAGCTGCCTCGTCGGCGCGGCTGCGGCGGCCGTCCGCTCGGGGGGGCGGGTCGTCATCGCGCACGCGCAAGGCGCGGGGATGTGGCGGGGCTTGTGAGAGAGGCGGAGCTTGTGGGCCGCTCCCTCCCCCTCTGCCTCGCTCGCAAGGGGAGAGGCAGCGGGAGAGACGGAGGCTAGAGAGCCCGTTCGCCTAAGCTGTGTCAACGGAAGCGTGTCTGGTTCGCGCAGGCGCCGCCTTCGTTGCCGGCGAGCACCGCGGGAACCCGGCCGTCGCCCGCTCCTGCCTGCCGACGCCAGCGCTGCTCGAGTCGCTCGCAGAGGAGCGCCCGCTGCCCCGCCCCTCACCTCCCACCCCCTTGCCGCCATGCCGGCCGCACGTGGGGCACCCTTGGCTGACACTGCATCTTCTACTCCTGCCCCAGCCACAACCGCCGGCCCACCGGCAGCACGCCCGCCTGACAGCCCTCGAGTCGACACTCCTGCTCGCCTTTCACGCGCCCCCGACTCGCGCACAGGAGCACGGCCTGCAGGTGCTGCCGGCGGAGGAGTGCGCGCCGGGTAGGACGCCGCCGCACACGCTCGAGGGCCATGACTTTTACCTCGTCGCCTTGCGGAAGAAGTAAAAATAGGGGGGGCGGGCGGGCGGGGCGGGGGGGCGCCAACTATTATGTACATTTGTATTGTGCGCGGCGCGTCACACATAAAATGATAATGTGACACATACCGATTACCGTACAGGCTACAACCCTGTGTCGTCTAATCACAGCACACTAGGCCGCAGGCGACTCCCGACGGTGTGGTGCGCGAGGTGGACCCAGCCCCGCCGAGCCCCACAGAGCGACCCGCGCAGACTCCATAGCGCACGAGAGAGGTCGTCGGTTCCAGCCTTCCACGTTCCAGGTCGCGTGAGAGGAGTGCGGTGTGTCGTCTGGTGTGAGAGACGGCGGGCACGGCACCTCGCGGCAGAGGCCAGAGCCCGGCCGCGCAAAAATAATCAATGGCAAAAAATATGACAAAACAAGACCCACCCGCGACACATAACAGAATAGCATCTCCTCATCCCTGCCCCCAGTCCCCCTCTGGAGGAGGGCGCACCTCAGACACGCGGCCGCTCAGGTCGTCCCTCGCACGCAAGAACTCTCGCAGCAGGGCGAGGTTCGCCTGCTCCTCGTCCATGAGAGCGTCGTCGCTCAAGTCGCGAGGCGAGCCCTCCACCGGGTCGCTTCCGAGCACCGCCGGAGCAGGCTCTCGCGTCGCAAAGTCGTCCATGTCGTAAATCTCTCCCGGCTCAACGGCTGCCCGCCCTCGCTGGCCCCACGACTGCTTGCGCCGCCGACGCTGGTCGTTGAGCTGCCGCGTGCGAAACGCGTTCCAGGCGTCGCGTTTTGCCGGGCTCAGCGCCCGCAGCTCCCGGGCGAGCGGATCAAAACCGCCGGCGTCCGCCACGTCATCGGCAACGCCAGCGCGCGGTGAGGCAAGCAGCCGAGCCGCGCTTCCAGGCGCGCGAATGGTGGTGGTGGTGCGAGCCGACGACGTTGGCAGCAGCAACAGCAGCAGGTTGATTGCCAAAGCGCGGGGCATGCACCGATGCGCCATTGGCTGTGTAGAGTGCACCACGGTATTCTTTTTTCGGTGCTCTGCACGTTAGCTGTCCGGTGGGTGTCCGGTGGGTCAGAGCTCCTCGCTCTAGAGGCCGCCTGGTGGCCTCCGAGCGCCAGCCGAAGCAACCCTCGTCGAGCCCCGACACCCCCCCGACTCATGCTGCGCCGCTCTTGCCTGTGTGGGAAAGTGTGGCCGCTGAAAAAGGCACTGATTCTGACGGAAAGCATGCGCGACGCTGCCTCTTTGCACCGCTCGCTCACGGCTGCGGGAGACATGGCCGCCGATGCGGCTCGCACTCGCTCGGCGGGCCTCCGTCCCACAGCCGCCCGGGCGTGCCACGGGTCTGCCTGGCGCTGCGCTGCTCGCACGCTGCACTGCACAAAGCTGCGACAACAAGGGGAGGCTCCTGAGCTTGAGCGTTGAGCAGTGCAGCTGCGGGCGCTCGTGGGCGGCTGTGCAGTGGTGAGAGTGCCTGATTGGAGGCGAGCTGGTGCTGCGCCAGGGTGCGCAGCATGCGCTCTTGCTCTGTGCTGAGGCATGCTGGCTGGCGCCCAACACAATGCCCTGGATGCATTGCTCCACGCCGTGCTGGCTGGTGCAGTACTGCCAGTGCGCCGACTGGCGCGCAGGGTGCGCGTCGCCGCGCGTGGCACGGGTGGCTCGAGAGGCGCGGCTGTCGTTCAACCCCGCGGCGCATGTGCGCCGCGGAAGCTGCTCGACAGGCTGCGGGCATCGCTGCGGCAGAAAGCGCCCGCCCTCTGCTTTGCTTTCGCCCGCGTTTTACGACAACTTTCGGTTTATCATAGCCGCCGAACTTTACCTCGCTGTTTCTTTATAGGCGTCTCGCAGCTGCGTATTCTCGTATTATCTTCGAGTAGTTGCGTGGGGGCGGTATGTATTCTCGTATCAGTAGTTAGTGTCGTGTCCACTAGCTCCGAGTAGAGGGGGCGTCCTTGCAGTTAAGGGGAAACCTGGTACGCGGGGCTAACCCTCGGAGAGTATTCTTTAGCTCCGAGTAGAGGGGGCGTTCCGCAGCTAGGGGGACCCACAGCGCGAGGGAAAAATTCCGCCGCTGGGGGAACCCCGGAGCGCAGAACTAACCCTCGGAGACCCGTGTTTACTTTAAGGCCCTTGCCCTGCGAATGCGCGCCCCCCCCCTAGATAGGGGGCAGGGCTCTCTAGCCCGTAGCCCGATCCCGATCATCCGGCCCGCTGGATGCGCTTCTCAGCTCACCGGCCCTGGATGTGAGGTTACTGACTGCACTCCAAGTGCTCCAAGTGCTGACGGCGGGACCCCGTGCGCGGCTGCGACGCAAACTCGTCACTGCCGTCGTCACACCTGTCCACAGATGCGACGGGTGCCTGTCCGACCGCGACAAACAGGCCTCGTGTTGCGGGTCGCCAGCCGCCCTGCCTTCGCCTCCGCAGACGCCTAGCCGAATCGTCGTTACCTTCCGCAGACCGACTTCCGAGCGGGCGCGTTCTATAGATTACGGTCACGCCGAACTCACCAGCCTTGTGGCCTGAAACCGATTCTGAGCCCTGCCTCCGCCGAGCGGGTATGGCCGCTGCCCGGCGGCCCGCGGTACGATTCGGTCCCGCCACCTCCCCCCGCCGTCCCGGTTCCCGCAGGTGAATTATTGCGATTTCGCCACCCTCCTCGCCGCCCTCTCCGCCACTGTCGCCTCCGCGCTCTCCTCCGCCGTCGCCGCCGCCCTCGCCTCCACCGCCCTCTCCGCCACCCTCCCCGCGGCCTTCTCCACCGCCCTCTCCGCCGCTCTCTCCTCCGCCGTCGCCGCCGCCCTCACCGCTGCCGTTGCCGCCGCACTCCATGTCGAGGACGGGCCGAGACGTGACCGTGACAGCGCGAACGCCCTGTGCCGCCGGGGAGCAGGTGCGTCATCTAAGTGCTTGAATGGGAGGCACCCACGGGCTGAGCCCTGGCCTCGACACCTCGACACCAAACCTCGACACCAACTCGACACCTCGACACCCCATGCCAACTCGACACCCTCGACACCCCTCGACACCCCTCGACACCATCTAGGCTGGTACCACGCTCGTCCGTGTGAAGGTGCCAAACTCGACACCTCGACACCGCTCGACACCGCTCGACACCGCTCGACACCGCTCGACAACCGCTCGACACCGCTCGACACCTCTGATGATCTAACACAGCAGAGACGTAGACCCATTTGGAGTCACAGAGTTAGAAAATCAGGGTTGCAGCAGCAATACTTGGCTGGCAGTACAATTATCCCTCAGTTGCAGCCTCTCAAAAGTTCAAGGTCAAGTTGCGTCTCAGTTGGAGTTGCACCCCTGTTGATGTAGCAAACATGGCAGTACTCAGGTAGCCCTCAGGTGCTGCACAGCACCTTGTACAGTGGCAATGAATCCTCACACCAGTGAGCTTGTGCCATGAGTGCAGACCTGTGGTCCATTGCGCTTTGTGCACTGGCGACGCTCGGCTGCAACGGCGACGCTGCAGCGGCGGCGACGCTGCTGCGATGGGGTACTGTAGCCCTTAGCTGCTGGACAGCACCTTGTGCAGTGGCAATGTCCACTGACTCATGGCACCAGCCTTGTGAAAGGAGCGCTGTGGTCAGTTGCGCTTTGTGCGCCGGTGGCGCTGCAGGGGTGATGACGCTGCAGCGGCGACGCTGCTGCGGTGCTGCGCCTGCACAGCACCTTTGTGCACAGTGGCAATGACTCCCGGCACTTGATGTCCTCAAATGTCCACAGAGAGTATACTGGTTGTGCTCAGGTTGTGCTACATCAACAGGGTGCAACTGAGAGGCTGCAACTATAAGGGATGAAACAGCTTTGCAACTGCTGCCCAAGTTTTGTTGATGGGCTGCAACTGCATCCTGCCACCTTGGACACCTCGACACCTTAGACGCAAAACCCCTTGACAACACTCGCGACACCCGCTCGACACGCTCGACACGCTCGACACGCTCGACACCCCTCGACACCCCTCGACACCCCTCGACACGGACAAGCGTGGTACCAGCCTCGACAGGCCTCGACAGGCCTCGACAGGCCTCGACACCTCTACCCCTCGACAGCAGCTCGACACCCTCCACACCGGGCCTCGACACCTCGACACCAGGGCTCAGCCCACGGGGCGGCAACGCAGCGGCGCACGTGAATGGCACCTGGGGCACCCGGTCGACAAATTTTACCGCGACGGTCAAATATCGCATATCGCAACGAGGTCATATGTCGCAACGAGGTCAAATACCGCAACTTCTTTCATCGTCAAATATCAGGGGGGTCATAACAAACACGGATACACGGTACATACAGGATCGAGCGGTCGAGGAAGGTGCACGCTGCAGAGAATATCGCAACTGTCAGCAGTCAGCAGCAAGCAGCAGCAGCTATCGGTCGCCGCCCGGTACCGACAGAGGTGCGAGCCGTGTCGGAGATGTAGAGCCCTGTCGCGAAGCTCGTCACGTCTAAGCCGTCGGCGTAGACGGAGACCTCGGCGCGCTGGTACTTGAACTCGCCCGCGCCGCACGACGTGGCCTCGTGGCGCCGGCCAGAGCGTCGATCTTGTTGAGCACGCGATCCGTAGCTAGGGCGGTAGTGGCTAGCGGTGGTGGCGACGGCGACGAAAAAGAAGGGAAATTTTTTAGAGCGCCTTCGTTGTTAATAATACACACGCGCACCGCACCGCGCGCCCGCCCACCGCCCCGCCCAAGCGGGAACAGAGGAGCGGGAAAGAGATGAGGAGATGGGATGACAGCGAAGGAGGAGCACAAACACGTATGGGAGGGTAAAGTTGCGCGACACGCTGCGGCCCGCGGCGGCGTTTCTCACTTTCCGGGACAGCTTGACAGCCCCGCCCTTTTGAGGCAGGAAGGTGACGACTACCCCATACGCCCTGCCGCTACTACCCCATCGCCGACCGCCCAAACCCCTCTCCTCATTCCCCCCTCATCCTCCCCAACCTTGACGAGCCGACGAACCGCTGAGTGCGCTCTCTCTTGGAGCACTTGGAGTGCAGTCAGTAACCTCACATCCAGGGCCGGGGAGCTAAGAAGCGCGCCCAGCGAGCCGGATGATCGGCATCGGGCTACGGGCTAGAGAGCCCTGACCCCTAGCTAGGGGCGGGGGTGCGCGTTCGCAGGGAAAGGGCCGTAAAATCCCATTTTTTTTTCGAGTCGAGCCACCTCGATCGGCAGCTCGTCGAGCCACTCGGCAGAGGTTCCCTCCTCTTGGGGGCTGAATTTTTTTTCTCGAATCGGGAAAGTCTGATGAACTCGCCGCATCCGGCGGCGCGAAAAAAGGACAAGATGCCGTTCGTTTACTTCCCCCCGTTCCTCCTTCTCCTCCTCCCGCTCGTCCCGGGTAGCAGCGCGGTCCAGCACGGCGCCCCTCGCGCGGCGCGATCGGGCGGCGGCGGCGGCGGCGGCGGCAGACGTCCAGCCGTGAGCGCCAGTCACAGCAGCAGCAGCAGGCGGCCAGGCGTGCTCGCGCTGCAGGGGCACAACGTGGGTGGCCTCGACGTGGCGGCGGCGGGGGTCATCCCGTTTGTGCGGCGGCGCGGGCAGGGCGTTCACTTCCTGATGCAGACCGCCACCAACGGCACGCGTGCTGGCTTGCTCAGCGACTTTGGGGGACGGCGCGAGGACTCGGACGAGGACGCGTTTGAGACGGCCGCGCGCGAGCTGACCGAGGAGACGGCGGGCGCGTTCGGCGACCCCGCCGTCCTCGCGCTGCGGCTCCGCCACGAGGCCAAGATTCGCATCATCAACCGCGCGGGGCGCTACGTCGCCTTTTTCCTCGAGGTGCCGTACGTGCACCAGTCTCAGATCGAGAGGGTGGACACGTCGACCGCGGAGGGCGCGACGGCGCGCGAGTGCCGCTGGCTGCGCGCCGACCAGGTCATCGGCGAGGTCGAGCGGGGGCACGTCTTTGAGCGCCTCTTGCAGCGCCCCCGCTCGCCGACTGCCGCAGCGCACAACGGCGGCGGCGGCGAGAGCGGCTGGTCGGAGGGGTCTGAGCCGACGAGCCTGCACCGGGCGCTGCTCAAGACGCTCGCGCTCGACGAGGTGAACCCGTACGCCCAGGAGCGGTGGCACGCCACCGTGCTCTCGTCGATCATGCAGTCGTGGCGGCGCGACGAGGCGGCCGCGAGGCGCGAGGCGGAAGAGTTCGAGGCGCTCGCGCGGCGCGCCGCCCTGCCTGCCGCCGCCCTGCCTGCTGGCGCCGCCCGAAGCCGCCGCCGCGGGCGGAGGCGCGGCGGAGGCGCCGGCGGAGGCGGAGGTGCCGGCGTTCCTCCTCCCGATCTCGACTACGCGCCGTGACCTCCGGTCGAGGTCACATCGGCGAGCAAACCTCCGCTCTGGGACGCTGCACCGCCGGTGGCTCCTAACTAGCCGCAGCAGCAAGCCTTGTGTACAACTCCCCCCGCCCCCCCCCACCCCCCCCACCCCCCACACAACTCGTGAGTTGCGCACGCGTGCCCTGCAGCTTCCTCTCGAGCAGGCTCGCCGCGCCCCCTCCCCTCCTCTGTACCCTGTACTCTGCCACACACACGCAGCTGCACTTCGTCTCCACTCGATTCGCGCCCCCGTCTCGCCCCTCCTCGTGGGCGTGTGTCCACGCGACCGCTCCGACGTATTCCGCGCGCTTTCTCTCTCGCCGAGGTGTCCGTGGGGGAATACTCTTCCATCTCTCTAGTCATTACGGCTGGTGCTGTGCACAGCTCTCATGCTATCATATCAAGTTTGGCAAGACCAAAACACACGCACCGATGGTCGATAGAGACTGCGAACCGATTGCGTCCAGTCAACAAAGGGTATCTCGTATCTCTGCGATGCAACATCAGGGTAGGCTCCGCCCCACTGTGATTCGAACTGAGCGACGGCAGGACCCTTTGAAATCATGAATGGCGGCGTCCGGTGAGGCCCCCACGGCCGGGGGTGGTAAGTGGGTGATAGGAGGGCCATAAACGACCATCACATCGGCCATAGGACCCCTCCCCCCCCCCAAACACAGTCCAAACCGGCCCCGGCGGCCGGCGGGACGCACGCCGGCGCAGCATCATCAAGCTGCTGTACGGCCCCGGCATCGCCTCCCCTGGCTTAGCTCTCAGTCAAGATATTGTGCGCATGGGTGACCTCTACAATATACTCACTGACACTGTACCTCCCAGAGCTCGTCCCGGTCCGCCACGGCCATCCTCGTCCTCCGCGGCGCCGGCTCCGGCCCCTCCGGCGCACTGTGATGAGCGTCGGCAGGACCCTTTGAAATCATGAATGGCGGCGTCTGGAGAGGCCCCACGGCCGGGGGCGGTAAGTGGGTGATAGTAGGGTGATAAACGACCATCACACCGGCCACCGGACCCCTCCACCCCCCCAAACACAGTCCAAACCGGCCCCGGCGGCCGCCGTGCTGGAGGCCGCCGGGGCGCACCAAACGGCCCTTCACGGCCGCCACACGGGCAACCACGGCCCGTCCCGGTGGCACGGGTGCCGCCGCGCACCCGCCCGACGCCCCCGGCCCGCCAGCTCCCGCTCTGGGGGGCTTCACCTCCGCCAGCGGGCCGAGCGTGCCGCCTTCTCGCCGCGCTGCGGCCGCACGCCCGAGAAGTGGCCGAAAGGCGACCTACGCGGCACTAAAATCACGACTAGAAGCGCCGCCCGCCAGCAGGCAGCTTGCCCGCCGCGCGCCGCGCGCCGCCGCAGCCCCCGGCCGGCGCTGGAAGGGCTATGCCGGCCGGTAGCCGCCGTCAGCGGTTGGGGAGGCGGCGCCAGGACGCCCCGATCCGAGCTATGAAGAGCCTGGGGCGCGGGGTGGGGGGCCGGGAGGGCGACGTGGGCGATGGTGGTGGCGTGGGTGCGCGGGGCCG
>NW_005200155.1:35827-42182 GCF_000372725.1 Emiliania huxleyi CCMP1516 | reverse complement strand
TGACGGTGTCGGAGGGGGTGCCGGGGCGGGAGGCGGCGGTAGCGGTGGCGGCGGCGGCGGCCACGGCGGCGGCGGTGGCGAGGGCCACGGAATAGGCGGCAGCCAAGGCGGCACGGGCGGCAGAGGCGGCGAGAAGGGCGGTGGCGACGGCTCGGCGAGGGCGGAGGCCGAGGCGGCGTGGCGGCGCGTCGGCGGCGGTGAGAGCGGAGGGGAGGACGGTGGGGAGGGCGGTGGCGGTGGCGGCGGCGAGGCCAGTCGCGTGGGCGGCGGCAAGGCAGGTGGCGGGGCCGGAGGCGGCCCGGAGGGCGGCAGCGGCGGCGCGGCGGCAGCGGCGACGGGCGGGAGGGTGGGCCGGCGGCGGCGTTGGGCGAGGCGGCGGCGCGGGTGGCAGTGGCCGGGGCGGCGGTGCGGGTGGGCGGGAGGCGGCCGCCGACGGTGGCGGTGGCGGCCGGGCCATCGTCGGCGGGCGGCGCGGCGGGTGGGGCGGCAGCGGCGCACGAGGAGATCGTGCCGGGGGCAGCGCTGCGGGGAAGGGAGGAAGGGGCGGAGGGAGGGAGGAGGGGGGGGCGGCTCGCCTGCCGCCCTCGAGCCGCGACAGCCGGTGCCGTGGCCGGCCTGCCGTCGAACGCGACGGGGGGACGGCCTCATGCCGCCTCACCGCGAGAAGCGGCGGCCGGCCGCCACCTCAAAGGAGGCCTCTCGAGCGCAAATCACGCGCGAGGCACCTGCCGGAGGGGGTGGGGTGGTCGGGCGGTCAAGGGGAAGGCGTCTCCGGTGGGTGGGCGCCGCTCCCACAGCGCGCGGGGCGGGGAGGCCGACTGCGGCGGTGATACGGTCGCGCGCGCGGGGCGTGGAGGGCCAGGGAGGTGGAATACGGGGCGGCGGAAACTTCCGATTTTTTGCAGTTCTAATTAGCCCGAGGCTGGCCGGAGAGGATTGAGCCGTGCGATTTTTGTTTTTCCGCTGCTCCAGCCGGCCAGCCGTGCCTACGGCGGGAAAAGGAGCGTCCGATCCGGTCCGGCCCCGGCGGCCAGCGGGAACGCCGAGCGCCTCGGACGCCAAGCGGAAACGGCGTTCCGAGGCGGGGCGCGATGGCGATCGCCGGTCGGCGCCTTCGCGGCCGGCCGGCCCGGTGGGTTGCCACGGCACATGCGCCGCGCGCCGTCGCCAGGCCCCGCCCCCGCCCCGCCAGAGCAGCGGCGAGATGGGAGGCGGTCGGCGGGTGACATCGGCTCTTCGAGCGAGCTTTCAGCTCACTTTGACGACGCTAGGAAAATCAATTCGTGGAATCCAGTTCGAGATGCAGTGAGGCGGAGCCTACCCTGATCGCTCCCGCGCGTGCAGGTCCAGGTGCACGACGTGTGCACCTGTGTTGGCACTGCCGCTCTGCCGTCTGCCGGAGGTGTGCGGCACTGGCCACACTGCCCAGGCTCGTCGCCAGGGACGCGCCGGGGTTAGACCGCCTCCCAACTACATGTGGCTGCCTTCAGAAGGAAGTGGTTGTGAAGCGAGGGTTGCCCAGCCCGTGCCCCACCACTTTGTGTGTCGGTGGAGAGAGAAGCTTACCTTACCTTACCGCTTACCTAGAAGCGGTAGAGGACGTCCGTGCGAATCACATACTTGACACCGCGCGTCACCGGGCTCCCCTCGTGCAGCAGCGAGGCGGTGGCGGACTGTGGGAAGCAGAGCGCCGAACCGGCGAGTGGCGTCACCTAAGATACGGGCGTATGTGTGTGTGTGTGTGTGTGTGTGTGTGTGTGTGTGTCTGTGTGTGTGTGTGCGTGCGTGCGAGCGTGCGTGTGGGGGGGGGGGGGGTGCGTGTGCCTGTGCCTGTGCCTGTGGGTGGGTGGGGTGGGTGGGGGGGGCGTCACCTCGAACCGATCGAGCTCTCGCTGCGCGCCCGCCGGCGCCGCCGCGGGCTGGAAGAAGGTGGTGCAGCCTCCGTCGAAGCCGTCGTTGAGGTAGACGAGGAAGGTGAGGCGGGAGCGGACTGCGGCGCCGTGCAGGTCGTGCACATACCCGCCGTCCTGGGGAGATATGGGGGAGATGTGGGGGCCGTCTGAGGGAGCGACAGCGGTGCCTCGCCGGTATCTCGCAAGTGCCTCGCAATTGCCTCGCAATTGCCTCGCAAGTGCCTCGCAAGTATCTCGCAAGTGCCTCGCAAGTATCTCGCAAGTGCCTCGCAAGTATCTCGCAAGTGCCTCGCCGGTGTCTGCAAGTGCCTCGTGCCTGGTCGAGGCCGCCCATCGGCCAGCTGCCGTCGATGTGCGGCCGGTAGATGGCGCCACGTCGGTACTCGAACAGCCTCCAGCGCGGGTTGATCCCCTCCAGCCGCCCGCCTCCAACCTTGCACATGCATACGTATGATATGTCTGTCTGTAGTGGTTCATATGCTCATATGTACGTGTAATGATCCCCTCCAGCCGCCCGCCTCCAGCCCCGTCCGGCAGCAGTGGGGAGAGGAGCCGAGGGGAGCCGAGGGGAGCCGAGGTGGGCCGAGAGGAGCCGAGGTGGGCCGAGGGGAGCAGAGGGGAGCAGCGGGGAGAGGAGCTACCTCGGCGGGCAGCAGCGGCGAGGCGCGCGCGAACATGGGGCCGAGCAGCGACGCGTCGGCGAGCCACTCGCAGCCGCTGGGAATGGGAGGGGCGAGGAGGGGGGGTGGGAGAGGCGGTACGAGAGGGGGGGGGGGGGAAGAGGCGGTACCGGGGGGGGGGGGGGGCTTGCCCCCCCGGCCCCCTTAGCTGCGGCTAGGGCTAAGGGGCCTCCGCAGCCGACCACGAGGAAGGGCCGACTTTGGGTTAGCATAGCGGGCCGAGAAGGCCGCCCACACCCGCGAGGCTGGTTGTGTGGTTGCCTCCCCGACTCGGACGGCCGCCTCAGAGGGCGGGAATGCTTCCTCCTTTGCCTGCTTCCTCGGGCCATCTCGGGCCATCTCGGGAGGGTGAGGGGGGGCATCTCTCGCGTGCACCGCGTCGGCGACGGCGCGGGCCTGCTGACTGGGTGGTCTGTCCGAAACCCCATCCGCTGAGCGAGGCGGAGGATCGCCGCCGCCTCCTCGCGGCCGAGCACGCCTAATTGATGCGAATTCGGCGCGAACTAACGCCAATTGATTACTAATTAGGCCGCTCCCCGCGGCCGAGCTCGCCGTGCAGCAGAAACGCGCCCGGCACGCCCGCCACCTCCTGCCGCGCCACCCGCCCCGGCGCGGCGCGCAGCATGAGGGCGCCCGGCACAGAGGCGTTGATGTGCAGGTCGTGCCGGTTTGGGGGCTGCCGCTCACCTGCTCGCAACCTCTGCGAGTGAGGTGTCTAGTAGGAAGTGTCTAGGAAGTGTCTAGGAAGTGTCTAGGAAGTGTCTAGGAAGTGTCTCACCCGCCGGCTCGACGAACAGCACACGAAACGGCGCCGCCTCGGCCGCGGCCGCGGCCGCGGCCGCTAGGGCCGTCGCGTCGGGGTCCATCGCCGCCGCCTCAAAGGCAGCCTAGTAGTGGGCAACCTTAGTTAACACCCACTCATTCAGGGCAATTCATGCCGCCTCAAAGGCAGCCTCTGCAGCCCGGCGCGCCGCCGCCCGCTCACCGCCCGTCGCATCCGCCATGTCGCTCGCCGCCGCCGCCGCCTCCTCCTCCTCCGCCTCCTCCTCCGCCGCCGCCTCTGCACCCCCGCCCTCCTCTCCGCCCGTGTCCCCGCCACCCTTCCCTCCATCCCCTACCCCACGGTACCCGAACCCACCACCCTCCCCTACCCCACGGTACCCGAACCCACCACCACCCTCCTCCTCCTCGCCAAGCTCCTCCTCCTCGTCGGCGCCCTCCACCAGCCCCTCGCCCCACGCAGAGAGCTCGCCGCCGCCGCCGCCGCCGCCGCCGCCGCCGCCGCCGCTTCCCTCGCCGCCACCCTCGCCGCCGCCGCCGCCACCACCCTCGCCGCCACCCTCGCTGCCGCCCTCACCGCCGCCCTCGCCGCCACCCTCGCCGCCGCTGCCCGAGGAGAGGATGGCTCGAAACAGCCGCGGCCTGAGCCGCTCCGGTGCGTCACCGGCTTGCCGCACCCAGCGCTGCACGGTCCCGGCCTTTGGGGCGTCGCACAGGTCGCGAAGCCCGTCGAGCGAGCGCAGCGCCTCGTGCCAGCGGCCGGCTTGCAGCGCCGCCGTCACTCGCGCGGCGTAGTCGACCGGCTCGTAGCGGCGCAGCTGCGCCGTCACGAGCGGGTGCAGCGCCGCGCGAAGTCCACGAAGCGCCTTGGAGCCGAAGATCTCAGGGCGCGCGGCGAGGATCGAGATGACTTCGGTCGCGGTCTGCACCTCGGCGAAGGTCAGGCCGCCCAGCGGCGGCGCCACAGCAGCCGCTGCGGGTGCCGGTGCACGGTGCGCCGGCTGATCCGGCTTGCGCTTCCTCTTCTTCGCCATTTGGTTCGCAGTGGTCGCGAGACTGAGGATGAAGCGATTGGAGAGAGAACACGACGAGACGCGCGGGGCCTGGCGGGCGAGGTTCTTCCAGCCGCTGTGAACAGACGTGTCATCCGTCCCGATCGTGACCAACCAAAGCCACCCCTCTTCTAAGATCCGCGCTTGCCCGGATCCTGAACCCTCTGCCGCTCCTAGCCGTGCTCGCCGAGCCTCCGCCGCCTCCACCTCCGCCTTCAATCTCAATGTCCCACCCCCCTGCGCGTTAGCCTAAGCACGTTTTTCTCGCCAAGTACTATCTATATTCTTTTGCTTATATTCTCGCCAGACCATCTATATTCTCGAGAATATTCTCGAATATTGAGAATATTTTCACCACGCGAGAGGTCAGCGGACGCCAAAAATCGCTCTAAAGTAGAGGTTTGTGCTCCCAAACCGCTCAGGAACGTCCAAAACTTAAAGATTTCCGTCTGCATCGACCCAAAACCTACTTTTGAGGGGGCAAAAGAGCTGTTTCGAGAAGCTCTAGTCAAGACCGTTCTAGACGCCGCGATGTAACGGCGAGAATATTCAAGAATATCTTGAGACTCGAGGTCAACCAAGGTCAAGGGCTGAAGAAAACTCATAGATTCTTGAGAAAAAGCCGCGCCGGGGCATCTATATTCTCGAGAATATTCTCGAATACGAAAGTGCGCGGGACCATCTATATTCTCGGAGATATTCGAGAATATTGTGCTTAGGCCAACCTGCGCGCGGGCCTTCTAGGCCCGCGGGTAGTCTCCCCCCATCCCCAGGGCCTCCAGGGCTCGCACCTCAACCTCTCATAGACCAGCGCAAAGCGCCATAGGACGTATTTTCTTGTCAATAACAAGGAACAAGGTCTGTGAAAACAGCTGACGCAGTCTCGCCGGAGGGCTCGCACGGGTTCGGGGTCACATGCGCTCGGTGCGGTCCACTCACCCAGAGATTGATCAAAAACGCTCTCGGCCTGGTGACGCGTGCGACATCATCACTCCGCCACGGACAGGTGGGCTAGCCGGGTCTCACAGGTAACCGCAGACAGTCACACCAGACACCACACACTATGCTTCACACGTGAGTCGACTCGTGAGTCGACTCGAATCGTCTAGAATCGTGAGTCGACTCGCGTGTGGCGTGTGTCACGACTCCGAGTCTCGGCCCCACATCATCGCACAAACAATGCACAAAATACAGCAGTCGCGGCCGCGAGGGCGCCGCCATGGCATCCTGCGCGCATGAGCTAGAGTGCGCAGCAGGCGTCAGCAGTCGCGTACATGCGGGGGTGCATGTCGTCCCGCCAGACAGTCGGGCCCCGCCGGCGCGCCGAGACATCAACGTACACGCCACGGGGACTTCCAGCGTCCGGCCCTCAAGTGAAGCCGACGTCGTCAAGCGCGAGCGACTCTGGCCGCCCCTCGAGCAAGGCCGGGTCGTTGCGGAAGCGAGTAGTCATGTCCTTGGCAGCAGCGGAGGAAGAGAGGCGGGAGGGGGGGCAGTGAGGCGGCGGTGAGGCGGCGGTGGAGGCAGTGAGGCAGGAGAGAGGGGGGAAGGGGAGCGAGCTTGCAGCCGAGGAGGGAGGGAGGGGGCGGCGGAGGGGGAGGGGGCAGTGCCCCACCTTGCCGCGGTTGTCCTTGGCCTGCGTCACCAGCCTCGCCACGAGCTGAGGGTTGACGCGCGCCTGCCAGAGAGACGCCGCCGCCTCAGAGAGGCGCGGACGCCCCACCCACCACCACGGACCGGCGAGGCACCGCGCGTCGGGCACCGGCCGTCGGGCACCGGCACGGCACGGCGCGGGCGGTGCGGTGCGGTGGTGTCTGGTGGTGGCGGTGCGTGGTGTCTGGTGGTGGCGGTGCGTGGTGGCGTGTCTGGGACGAGACGCGCCTGCTCGATAAGGGTGCGCAGCAGCTCCGGGTCGCGCGGCAGCGCGCCT
>NW_005200155.1:27063-34563 GCF_000372725.1 Emiliania huxleyi CCMP1516 | reverse complement strand
GCGAGGCGAGCGTCTGCCGCACCTCCTCGCCGGCGCGCCTCGCCTGCTGGATGAGCGGCCCCAGGTGGTCTCCGAACTGGCCAGGGTCGGGCCGGCACCCCTCCTCTCCGCACTGCTCGAGCTCCCGCTGCGCGCTCTGCAGCAGCAGCTCCTGCAGCCCGCGCCGCGCGCTGGTGGCCGCGGAGAGCCACGGTGCGGTCGGAGGCTCGAGGCTCAGCAGCTCGCGGTAAGAGGCGGCCTCGCCCGCCAGGTCCCCGTCCACAACGCACTGCTTGGCGCGGCACTCCAGCTCGGCGACGAGGACGCAACGCTGCAGCTCGGGCAATCCCTCGTCGGCGGAGCCGTCGGCGGCGGGAATGGCGTGCCGGGTGCGGCCAGAGCGGGAGGGCCAGTGGCGTGGGCTGAAGGCGGCGACGGACGCAAACAGCACGAAGAGATTCCCAGCCATTTATCCCGCCAGGGTTCCGGCTCCTACCCAGATAGGGGGTCTGCGCACTCACACCAAAACGCCCTACCTACCTACCTATTGCGGGCGCCAACCGCCAGGCTCCGTGCCCCACCTACCTACCTATTGCGGGGCCGCGCAGCGAAGCGAAAAATACCCGCTGAGCCCTCTAACTGGTAGAATAAAAAATAAAAAATCGCTCGTGCACAAGACTCGTCTCCCTCGGCCGCGTCTCCGCTCAACATGCACGCACAGTTTTCCAACAGCCTCGACGTGTTGCTGGAGGTCAGAGCCGAGCAGTTGTCAATCCACGAGCTGGCAGCTCTGCGCGCCGTGTGCGCCCAGCTCAAGCAGCAGGTCTGCGAGGCAGTACGCAGCCTGCATGCCGCCGAGCTTGCCAAGATTCTCCAGTGCACGACGACCTTTCCAGCAGTGGAGGAGGTTCGACTCGTCGAGATCGATTTCACGGAGTGGGCGGCGCATTGCGCAGAGCGACTCGCGCACCGTGTCGCCACTCACATCTTGTGGTTACGGAACGAACCGAACCACCGGTTCGTTGACCGCGCAAATGCGTTGACCTGCTGGCAGACGCTGCTGGTCAGCCGGCTTCTTGGCGTGCAGCCGCTGGAGCTGGGCCTCTCGGACGTGGCCACCGTAGAGGCCATGGATCGAAACCAGCTGATTTTGCGGCTGGAGGACATGTTCCACTCTGGCCAGGACATGGTGAGCGATTCGCGGCTCCAGCCAGAATCTTGGCGCCGCTCGCCGGCGGGTATGCTCCAATGGGACTCCGTCGACGCGATCCTGCCAGATGGGCGACGCGGCATCTTCCATGCGTCCCTCGACAGCGTCGTCGGCTGGAGGGCCAGTCAAGGGCGAACGATCGACCGCGGCGCGGCGTTCCTCTATCTGCGCTGGTTCACGCGCACATTCGGTATCGGCACGCACCCGAAGGCATGTGTGCATCATGCGCTGCGTGCTCACGCGGAGATCCGCGCGCTGCGTGGCCTCCTTCGCGACGCCACACGAACAGAGTCGGCCGATGGGCTGCTGCGCCTGCTCCGCCAGCAATTCGGCGCCGAGCGGACAGCTTCGATGCAGATCAGCCTTCGAAACGTGATCAGCGGGGCGAGGTCGCCGGGCGACGATTTCCCGTTGCCTGGGGTGGTTCCGGCGCTCGCAACGAGCTTCGAGGAGATGGTGAGAGAGGTCGCAACGCACGACTTGGAGCACGACAAGCGCGGCATCCTTCGGCGCAAGTGGAGGGCTGTGCTCTCCGGCTTGCACGCTTTTCGTCATGGCTTCAGCCGAGTGCAACAGCTCGTGGACGAGCTGACTGCAGATCAGCCCTGAGCCCCCTCACCCCTCACTTTCACCACAACAGTGCAGTATCAGCCGGAGAGCGTGAATCTGCTGACAGGGAGCACGCGGCTCGAATAGATTTTAAGTATGTGTATTTGGTTGGGGCCACGGATGCCAACCCCACGCAGGCTCCTGTCGCACGGGGTGCACCGCGGCGGCCGGCGCGCTCGGCAAACAGCAGAGCATAGTCGCCGAGCTTCGATGTTGCCCTCTCGCGCGTCAAGAAGAGAAATGCGCCCTGAGAAGAATTTAGGCGCCGTGCGTGATGAGGCGAGATGGCTCGGCGCCAAAAGCTCCGGCTCGCTGATGGAAGCTCTCCGGCCTCGCCCTCCGACGAAAAGGATACTGCGATGTGTGAGGTAGCGATTGGAGGTTGCAGCACAAACTCATGAAGCTCATGCGGCGGTCATTCGCTGGGTGGTGGAGCAGGCGCTCGCTCGGCCGCTCGCGGCCGGCGTCGCAGCGGAGGCCGCCTTGGGGGCGGCGGCGGCCTTGTCGCTCAGGGCGCACTTGCAGGCGATCACGACTAGAATCAGGGTCACGATGCCGCCGATGCATGCCGCGCCCACGATGAGGCCAATGGCGAGGGCGGAGAGGTTGCACTGCGTAGAGTAGAACACCGAGTTCTGGCAGAGCGGGGCGTACTTGAGGGTCTGCGCAAAGGGTGCAGGGGGCGGAGCGGGCGGAGAGGGCGGAGCTGCTGGCGGCCGCAATAAGGCATCCATATTGTGCCAAGGTAGGGCCCTGGCCTGGATCCGGCGTGCAAGCCGAGGTAGGGCCGTTATCGCCCGGTCGATTGCTAGCATAACAGATGCCTTCACGTTTGCCTTCGTCATCCGGACCCGCCAGGACACACGCCGCGGGTTCCGAATACGCCGCGGATTACGTAACAATTTGCACAGGAGAGGGGGACGGACGGCGGCAGAGGAGGGGCGGGCGGGGGAGGGGGGCAGGGGTAGGGCGTCTGCTGCCACGCCCCAGGGGGTGGCGCGGGATAAGCACAGGGTGGCGGGTACGGCGGCGCGGTCGTCGAGCAGCACGTGTACTCTCCCTTGAAATAGTTCTGGCAATCATTCCCTGTACGCACGGGCACAAACCCGCCGCTGCAGGTCGCCTCCTCGCCGGAGCAGCACGTGTACGCGCCTCCGATCCAGTTTTGGCAGGTTTCATATGTACGCACGGGCACAAAACCGCCGCTGCAGGTCGCCTCCTCACCATTCGGCGCACAGCAGTCGCCACCAGCACTCGTGCAGAGGCTATCGTCGCACTGGCCGTGCGTCGGCGCACAGCAGTCACCATTGGCGCTTGTGCAAAGGCTCTCGTCGCAGAAAAACAGTTGCGGAGGAGACGGAACTGCAACGTCGTCCTGCTTTTCCGGTGGGTGGCGAGACGCAGGCAGGTCTGGTGCCATGCCATTGCTGTTGGGATTGTTGCGAGATACAAGGAGTGCCAAGCCAGTGAGGGCGGCGAGAGCGATGACCGGGCGCGGTGTCTCTGGTCGCTGCCCGTTCGCCGCTCTTCATCGAGATGGGTCTCGCTGACGACGCGGTAGACGAGTTGCGTCGGGGCCGCGCGGCTCTTTCTCTTATTACTCTTCATCCGTGATGATTGCCCTATTGGGATCCCGGATCTGCTCCCTATAAAAGAAAACTTCGGCCGAGGCTTGTGCTATTCTAGCAAGAGGGCACTCAATGATTAGGTGCTCCCGGCCCCCCCGGTCGTCAAAGCCTTCTTCCAGCATTTTGCAGGATGGCTCTACTCGTGAGGCGCGACGTGAGATCCTGGGCGTGCGAGCGAGAGTGATTGCCGTGCAAGAGCACCGCGCAAGGGTAGCGCCTCACGGCGCGTTCGAATGCGATGGGCCAGTAGTAGCTCACGATGACATCGGAGAACTGAAACAGCCGGCCGACAGACTTGCCGCCCAACATCGTCCAAGTACTCCGGTCGCTGCTACGCGCCCGTTCGAAGAGGGCGACATCGTACGGCTCCGTGTGGTTGCCAGCAAAGCTCCATGTGCGCTGAATGAAGGCGAGGAAGGCTTCGTCGCGCGCGTTATACAGAGCGTTCCCATTGATGTGGTATCCCTCCTCCAAATTGCACCAGCTGCAGTGATGCCTCGGAGCGCTCCCCTTGACCCAAAAGCCGTCTGTCCGTGGAGGGATCCTCGCTGCTAGATACTCCAGCCAGCGAGGGCGCAGCGGTACTGAGTCCGTCTCCAGCTGCACCCAATAGCTGTACGCGCGAAGCTTGAGCAGCTCCGTTGCCAGCTGATAAAACATGACGTTGGGCGCACGCGGGTAGCTGTCGTCCTCGTGCGCGAGGTGGGCGGTGACGACCGCGAGGTTTCGAAAGCAGGCCGCCGCGCGGCCGAACAGCCGCATGGCCGTCGCACGCTGCACAAACTCCATCTCTTGGTAGATTATGAGGTCTGCGGAGATGTCACCATTGGCGAGGTCTTGCATCCTCCCAGGCCGAGGCACGAAATCGGAGGATGGCAGCATTTCGCACTCCGATCTGAGGCGAGCGTCGGAAGAAGACGCGGAAGCGGTATACTCAACTCCTGCCGCTGCCATGCACGGCAACCCGCTAGACTTGGTCCAGCGGTTTGCTGTGGCAATCAGCTTTGTCGCTTCTCCGCACTTGACGCAGATGGGCACCACCACCGCGATCCGCGTCGATGGGAGGGAGCGTCTCGCCAACCCCTGCACGTCGGCGACGAAACGCGGGTCTGTCGGTCCCACGCCCGCAACACAGTGGGCGAGCCACATGTGCACACCTTCGAGAGTAATGTGCGGTCTGATCTTGTCCCCAGAACTCTCGCATTTTAACTTCTCGTCCGTTTCTCGAGGTTGTGAGGTGGATATCCTTTGGCCGGTTGGGTAGCGAGGATTGGTGTGACGCGATCCACGCAGGCGTGTTTTCTGGCGGCCGACCGTCAGTGCACGGAGTTGCCCCTTCTCCGACTGCCCCGGCTAGTTCCCGAGGTCGTCGGGTGTGACCCCTGCGTCCCCCGAGACCTAGCGCGGGTGGGTTGGAGGGGGCTCGCTGCAGGGAAGGGCTGTGTAAGAAGCCGACCCCCGTAGTCCGCCCCACTCCTCCCCATCGGGCCGCATAAGCGGCCGCGCCTCGCAGATTCGTTTTCGCGCCCCTGGGTCAGGCGCGCGGGGCATCCCCCGGGTCGCTCGACCAGCGATCCGAAGAGTGGCCGCTATGCGAGGGACAGAGCGGGGCCCTCGGGGTACGCCTCAGTCCGGCCCTCCGAGGGGGGAAGGGAATTGCGGGGTCCCCACGGGCGCCTCTCTTCGGCCCTCCCGAGGGGGGGAGTGGAGCAAGGGGGTGGGGGGATCGGGGCGGGGGGGAGGGGTCTCGGTTTCGTGCGGCTAATACTTGCCTTTCGGGGAGGGGCCTCGGGAAAGGCGAGCGCAGTGGCGCGCGCCCTACGTAATCCCCTCCTCCCCAGAGGCAGCGAGTAGGCAGCGAGAGGGGGTATCGAGCGCCTATATGGAGGTCACGAGGCTGCGTGGCGATAGGTATGGGCGGTTGGGTGGGTGGGCAGGGCGGCGGGGCGGGCGGGGCGGGCGGGCGGGCGGGCGGACAGGCGGCAGGCGGTCGGGTGGGCGGGCGGGTGGGCGGGCGGCGGGGCAGGGTGGGGTTCGTATCTAGCGTCAATAGCAGCAGCGGCAGCCGCAGGCCAGCCGCAGCCGCAACAGCAGCAATCCAAAGCAGCAGCAGCAGCAGTCGCTCCTGCGGTGTCTAACTCTTTCAGTCTATCTAGGCGGCCGCGAGGTTAATATACCGAATAATGGTGTCAAAACACCGGGGGGTGGTCGCGGCGCGCAGGCACCTGAGGGGCTTTCGCCGAGCGCGCAGTTAGCTCGACGTCGGCCCCTCCACAACTCGCTCGCTCTCCGTCCGTCATGGGCTCAGCGCAAGACGCTCGCTCTCCGTCCGTTTTGAGAAACAGTACAAAAGCATGGCACTTGAGCACTTGAGCACTGGATAGGGTCGATTCCGCGTGGTACGGGACCCCAAAAAGCAGGGCCGCAAGAGGGGGGAACGAGCGCTCGCGATGAGTTGATGAGAGGGGGCTCTAAAACGTCGGAAACAAAAGAAAGCATGTAAGCATCCCGGAGGGTGGACTCAAACCGACGTTGAGTGCCGACGCGACCGCTGCGGATCATTCGTAGGATCGATCCACGAATAAGGATTGGGAGTCGGGCAGATCTGAGTCGGGGGATGCCAGAGCGCGAGCTGCGACGGTGTATCTCAGTCACCTTGAGCCACCGTCGCATATCCGGATATGCGACGGTGGCATCACAAACGACGCGTACGTATAAGGTGACCCTGCTGACTGGAGTGGTGTCGCGACCGCACTAATCCCGACCCCCGGTTTTTTCGCTCAGGTTTTCAAACTTGTTCTATCATAGTTAGCTGCTAAGTGAGAGCAAGTGGCACATCGCGTTCTCACCACGGTCGCCGCTCATGGCGCGGCGCGCCTGCGCAACGCGGCCCCGAGAGGGGCCGCCTGGCCACCGCTGCCACTGCGCCGCACGGATTTCACCCCACTTTCGCGACTGTGGCCGTCCAACAGTCTGCCGGCGCGGCGGGCGCATTCGAATGCGCCCGCTGCGCCGGCAGACTGTCAGTGCTATCCCGGGCGGCGCGCCAGCGAGCCCGGACGCTGGCCAGCCGCGAGGACAGCGCCATCGTCATCGGCGTCTCCTGCAGCAACTTCAACAGCACAAGGTAGCCGGGTCGGAGGCCTCCCGCCGAGCTGCCGAGCCACCCCGCACCCGCGCCACCCTGCCTCAGGGAGTCAGTTGAGAGGGTGCGCAAAACCTTACCAAAACTGGCACGGGTCACGCGCCGCTCGGGAGCCGCGGCGCAGCCTCCAGAGACTGCAACGACAGCGAGCATACGCGCACGCGACTAAGCAGCTAACTCGAGGGGTTTCCTCAATCAACCGAACGCACTAGGCTGGCGAAAAAACCGGGGCGCGGGATTAGTGCGGCACGGTCCACGGAGCCACACGCACACCCTATAGAGCTCTACCCTATACATAGCCTATACCAATACGTCTCTTGCGCGGTCAAAAAAAGCCTCGCGAAATACGGCTTTAATTATATGCTCGTCGCGAGAGAAGCCACGTCCACCGTCAGCAAAACACCACCTGTCTCCGCACATGACATGTCGCGAGACTCCCGCCTCTCACTGTCAAGAACCCAAATGCACGCCCTGTAGCTGTACTCCTTGATCGGCACCGGGGCGACCCACCGCCAGCTGCCCACCGCCCCCCTCCCACTCCCGCGTCAGCGCCCCGCGAGCTCCAAAGAAGCTCGAGGCGACACACCGACGCGCGCAGCGACTCGGCAAAAGAGAAGCGTCGGCGCCCTCGCAGTAAACCCTCGTAGAGCCCTCGTAGTAGTGTGCTCTCCTGCAGCACGCGTGTACTCGCGCCGCCGGTTGCCCCCCCCCCCCTCCCCCCCCCCAAAGCTCACCGCCACGTCACCCTTACCCACGGCGTTGCCCCTGTCGCGCCGGCGGCGCGTCTCGAGGTCTCGAGGCGCGAGCCTCAGCCGCCGTCGCCGCTGAGAGCGCGGTGGCAGATCGTTGGTGCCTCCTTTGGCGATGGCGCGACGCGGGCGCCCAGCCGCGGCACGAGCGCCTCCTTCGGCGCCTCGCACCGGCGCGGC
>NW_005200155.1:22511-23720 GCF_000372725.1 Emiliania huxleyi CCMP1516 | reverse complement strand
CGAGGGGCGGGACGGGCGACAGTGGCGGGCTGGGGCGGGACGGGCGAGGGGCGGGAGGAGGAGGTAGAGCCAAGCGGCGGGCGCGGCGGAGTGATGCTAGACACGAGGCGGCGGCGGCGTAGGAGGAGGAGGAGGAGGCGGGGGCGGGGGCGGAGGCGGTGGCGGAGGCGGAGGTGGAGGCGGCGGAGGCGGCGGCGGTGGCGGCGGCGGAGGCGGCGGAGGCGGCGGCGGCGGAGGCGGCGGAGGCGGCGGGGCAGAGGCGGCAGAGGCGGCGGCGGCACCTTTTGCACTCGCCGCAGCTCGCCCTGCTGAGCCTGGAGCTGGGCCCGCAGTTGGGCTGCGGCCTGCGCCTGCGCCTGTGCGTGCGCCTGCGCCTGCTGCTGCTGCTGCGCCTGCTGCTGGTGCCACTGCCACTGCGGAGGCGCGACCGACGGCGGCGCGAGGCTGCCGGCGCGGCCGCCCTGCGAGATGTGCGGCACCGGCAAGGGCGAGGTCGGTCCCCTGGCCGGGGTCGGCGACGGCGCGGCGGCGCCCGGAGCGCGCTCGAGGACGTGTCCGCTGCTCGCGAGGGCGGAGAGCCCCCGGTGCATCACCGCTGGAGCCATGCCGGCGGGAAGCGGTAGCGCGCCGGCAGACGAGCGGCGGTCGCCAAAGTGCTGCTGGGCGGCAGGGAGGCTTGCTGCGGGCCCGCTGGAATGGCCGCCGCCGAAGCCGGCGTGGATGCCGTGGCCGTCCAGCGCGCGGTACTGCTCGGGCCTTTGCCAGTGGTTGGGAGGAGGTAGGTCCGAAGGCAAGTCGTTCGAGATGCGCTCGAGGATGTCGTCCGAGAGGGCCTTCTCGAGGGACGCGTTCCGCTGGTGCCCGGTGCGGTACGGGCCGCCGGCCGGCGGCGGCTGTCCGTTCGCGCCCAACATGGCGCGAGGCTGGTGGTTGTGGCCTCTGAGGCCCTCGAGCCAGCTTGATGGCGCGCGCTTTTCTTTTGACGTGTAATTCTAAGAATTCTTTTGATGTGCAGCGAACTGAGAAGCTAGGCGAAGGTGTCTCAAAGTGGTCTCAAGTGTCTCGAAACGTGTCTCAAACTCGAAAGGGAAGAAAAAAAGGGGGGGGGCACCACTGCTCAAGCAATATGCGACAACGCCGTCGTAAAGTTTGCGCCAGTCCCATGCCAGAAAGGAAGAAAACAGACAAACCAAACGAGGGATGGGAGGA
>NW_005200155.1:20636-22411 GCF_000372725.1 Emiliania huxleyi CCMP1516 | reverse complement strand
GTGCAAGACAGGGTTTTCCAGGTGAGAGCGAATGGCGCGGTTCACGCCTCGCACAACAAAGAGAGAGATGCGCTCTGCATGGTGGGACATAAAAGAGAGCGAGTACTTGGGCGAGTAGACCGTGCGGTCAACGCTGCCGCGCGCGACTTTGCGCGCGAGGCGGCGCAGCTTGAGAACGGCGGTGGGCGAGAAGCCGCCGCCGAACGTCTCGTGGAGCAGCAGGTTGAAGTTGTTGCGCTTGACAAAGATCGCGTCGTGGTAGAAACCGCGATGCGCCTTGACGTAGCCGTGGCCGGTCTTGTGGTCGAAGGGTTGGCCGGGCTGCCCGCGCGCCTTGCAGCCCATGTTTAGGCGGCGGGCCTTTTCTTCGGTGTTGCCGAAGGCGTAGGAGTGGCCAACGGAGGCGGGCGTGCCGCCACTCGAGGCGTTGCCAACGCCCGGCGAGGAGGTCTTGAGGAGGGGCGTCCAGAGCTTGATTTCATTCACGTCATCGCACCCTCCTGGTCCCGCATGGGGTTCTGCGAGGTCAGTCTTGTACCCCTCGTTGTACTGCCGGGTGAGCTCTGGTTTCTCCTTGTCGCCGTGCACGACCGGCGCGTTGGCCGGGGCGCGCATCGCGTCCGCCCAGGCGGCGAGGACGCCGTCGTGGGGCCGCCGGTGGTGGGCCTTGTTGTAAAGGTAGTCGCCGAAGAAATCGACTGGCATGCCCCGCTCGAGCGCGACCCGAAGGGTGGGAAGCGCCGCGGAGAGCCAAAGGCCGAGCTTTCGCTGGAGCTCGTCTTGGAGGGTGTCGGAGGAGAGGGCGGTGGCGTACGTACCGTCGACACGGACATCGAAGGCCTTGCCGGCGAAAGGCGTTGAGGCGGAGACGAAGCGCGCGGCTTCGCGGTTGTTGACGGCGCTGTCTCCGAGGGACGGGTTGTTCTTGACGTGCACGTCCCGCGCCTTGACGAGCTCCTGGTGCGCGTACCAGTCCTTGTGATTCTTGATGGCAGCGAGCGCCCGCGGCCGCGGGTACGTGGATTTGCAAGTGCCATTGAGAATCGCGTCGGTAGCTGGAAGGGACTCGGGCTCGGGGAGCGGTGTTTAACTCGAAAGGGAAGAAAAAAAGGGGGGGCACCACTGCTCAAGCAATATGCGACAACGCCGTCGTAAAGTTCGCGCCAGTTCCATGCCAGAAAGGAAGAAAACAGACAAACCAAACGAGGGATGGGAGGAGGACAAGGTCCCCACCTGAGCAGGATTTTGGAAGGACGATCAGGGACACAGGCACACTGACGGTGAACCTTCTTTTGTAGACCGCTAGGATTGAGAGCAGCCTCGCTCTCAATCCTAGAAGTCGAAGGGTTGTGAGCAGCACTCCTCGCAATCGTAGCATCTCTGTACGATTGCTAGCACCTACGCTCGCAATCCTACATCTTCTAGGACTAAGAGCAGCTCCGCTCCCAAGGCGACTGGTGACGCCTACGACTACTACCAGCGCGCTCGCAATCCGAGCAAAGTCTAGGATTGCGAGCAGCTTAGCTCACAATCCTGGCAACATGCCTCCGATTGCGAGCAGTATCGCTCTTAATCCTACATCTTGTAGGACTATGAGTGGCGGTGCTCACAATCGTACCCTAGATCCTAGGATCGCTAGCTGCTTGTGATTGATTGCGCCGGCCTTCTTCTCCTTTACTTTTGATCGTCTATTTTTTTCCCTTGTTATTTTCTCTTTTATTCTTCCCCCCTCCCTATTTCTTTATTCTTTTTTCCCCTCTTTTTTTTTTTTCTTT